>NW_021306652.1:0-2364 GCF_002162155.2 Triticum dicoccoides
TTTCTGTTAGTGCCGGTAGATTTCAAATTTGAATAGTTTAAATTTTGAATTATTTGAAATTTGTGTGAATCACTAGTTTGTGAATAACTTAACTTTGAAAAAAGTTTTTTCAGTGATTCTTTTTTATTATGTTTAATATTAGTGTGTTTTATCATTATATTCAATTTAGTAATGCTTAGGTTATTTAAAAAATGAAATGCCTTTGTAACAGTTCAGTTTTCGTCGGAAACCCTGATACTTCGAAAGAGATGTCCATTTTGTACACGAAGTGCATCCAGTTTTTGCCGTAACCCTCTCTACTTTCTTGCACATGCTATTTGTATGAAATTATGATACCATGCCAACTTTCAACCTTTTCTGAGTTCATTTGAATTGCTTTTCAATTTCAGGGTCATTTAGCTGGAAAAAAATCAGTAAATGCATGAAAAGAATTTGTTTGCACATAAAATTTCTTCGCGTTTCAAATGCCAAAACACATAACTACCCTAACTATTATAGACATTCCCTCCTGGGTGTGAAACACAGAAGAAAGTGATGATAGTGAAGCCGATCACATCCCAGATCTTTGGGTGTGAAACTTTTTCTTCGCGTGTGTCCCTTTGCGCCATAACCATGGAAAATCTTCATCATTTAACGGGATGCTCGGGTCAATATTCACTGTGAATGGAGCAATTTCATCAAACTTTTCATAATCTTCTGACTTGTCTGTCTTGTCATCCACTCCCACGATGTTTCTCTTCCCAGAAAGAACTATGTGCCGCTTTGGCTCATCGTACGATGCATTCGCTTCCTTATCTTTTCTTTTTCTTGGCTTGGTAGACATGTCCTTCACATAGAAAACCTGTGCCACATCATTGGCTAGGACGAATGGTTCATCTGCATACGCATGATTGTTGAGATCCACTGTTGTCATTCCGTACTGCGGGTCTTCCGTTACCCCGCCTCGTGTCATATTGACCCATTTGCACCGAAACAAAGGGACCTTTAAACCACGTCGATAGTCAAGTTCCCATATGTCTTGTATATAACCATAATATGTTTCCTTTCCCGTCTTAGTTTCTGCATCAAAGCGGACACCACTGTTTTGGTTGGTGCTCTTCTTATCTTGGGCGATCGTGTAAAATGTATTATCATTTATCTCGTACCCTTTGAAAGTCATTATATTCGAAGATGGTAAATGGGACAGCAAGTACAGCTCATCTTCAATAGAGGTGTCATGCATGGTACGTGTCTGCAACTAGTTGGCGAAACTCCTGGTTTGTTCACGTGTAACCCAGTCATCAGACCGCTCCGGGTGTTTGGAGCGTAGCAAATTCTTGTGTTCATCCATATACGGAGCCACCAAGGTGGAATTCTGTAGAACTGTGTAGTGTGCTTCAGTGAGAGAATGTCCGTCCATACATATTATTTGTTCCCCTCCTAGCGTGCCTTTTCCATCCAGTCTGTCCTTATGCCGCGATTCAGGAACACCAATCGGCTTAAGGTCAGGAATAAAGTCAATACAAAACTCAATGACCTCCTCATTTTCATGGCCCTTGGAGATGCTTCCTTCTGGCCTAGCACGGTTATGAACATATTTCTTTAAGACTCCCATGAACCTCTCAAAGGGGAACATATTGTGTAGAAATACAGGACCCAAAACGTTAATCTCTTCGCATAGGTGAACTAGGATGTGTGTCATGATGTTGAAGAAGGATGGTGGGAACACCAACTCGAAACTGACAAGACATTGCACCAAATCACTCTGTAACGTTGGTATGATTTCGGGATCGATTACCTTCTGAGAGATTGCATTGAGAAATGCACATAGCTTCACAATGGCTAATCGAATGTTTTCCGGTAGAAGCCCCCTTAATGCAACCGGAAGCAGTTGCGTCATAATCACGTGGCAGTCATGAGACTTTAGGTTCTGGAACTTTTTCTCTGCCATGTTTATTATTCCCTTTATATTCGACGAGAAGCCAGACGGTACCTTAATACTGAGCAGGCATTCAAAGAAGATTTCCTTCTCTTCTTTGGTAAGAGCGTAGCTTGCATGACCCTGATGTATGCCGTCTTCTCCGTGCATACATTGCTGGTCCTCCCGTGCCTCAGGTGTATCTTTTGTCTTCCCATACACGCCCAAGAAGCCAAGCAGGGTCACGCAAAGATTCTTCGTCACGTGCATCACGTCGATTGCGGAGCGGACCTCTAGGTCTTTCCAATATGGCAGGTCCCAAAATATAGATTTCTTCTTCCACATGGGTGCGCGTCCGTCCGCGTCCTTCGGAACAGGTTGTCCGCCAGGACCCTTTCCAAATATCACCTTCAAATCCTTGACCATATCATGTACATCAGCACCAGTACGGTGGCGAGGCTTCGTCC
>NW_021306653.1:0-1829 GCF_002162155.2 Triticum dicoccoides
AGCACGGCTACAAACGTAGAGAAGACCCCTAGAGCAAGGGTTAGGACCTGTACCGAGAGGGTTGTCGGTAGATGCAGCTATTACCGAGAGTCGTAACATGGATAAGTGGGTATTCACTCGATGCCAGTCAATGCGATAAACCGCCGGGGTCACCGGAAGGGCACACGGTCGGGAAGCCGCCCGAGGGGGGTCCGGCAACTGGACCTACATGCGTGTGGCCCAGGCATTTGTACGAAAAGGTGGTGTGGTGTATGAATACTCTATGCACATCCTTGACGTGGCAGACACCTACCCCCTCTCGGTGTCGGTCAGCGCCGTAGACCGTCCGAGGCCACCTCGTGGCCGCTCGGCCGGAACACCCCCTCTCGGTCGAGTGTAACAATAATAGTAAGGTGATTAGTCAAGCATGTAAAAATGATGAAAATAACAACAAACAGAATAACAAACATTTACCGGCTATGGAAGGAGAAGTATCCTTTACCTAGGTTACGACCCTTACCGAGAGTAGCACTCGGCAATGCAAACTATACCGAGAGGAACGCTCGGTAAAGCTAAGTATTACCGAGGGTCGATACTTGGCTCTTGGTAAATACTATGTCAACTTTCTTTTTTTAATGTTTGTTTTTTGGCTCTCTCCTTTTGTGTATAATATTTCATGTGATTTAATAACTAAAATATCACTTACCACTACCCCCTCGGTGCCGGTCAACGCCATAGTCCGTCGGGGCACCGGATGACCTCTCGTCCGGGAAGCCGCACGAGGGGGGTTCCGGCAGCCGCCCCAACATCCGTGTGGCCTAGGAATACGTAAAAAAGGGTGGTGTGGTGTCTGAGTAACCAGTGCACAACACTAACGTGGCATATGCCTCACGTACCGGATAGACGGGCGGGAACGTCGATCACTGGATGCGTGTTGTCCCCTAGATCAGGCCGACGGTGGGCGATCATGTGAGGGGATGTGTCGTGGAATCGTCATGGCAGATGTCCTCGTGAAAAGGACTTAGTCGTAAGGCCAGCGCATCTATGTAGTAGTTTGAGAGGGGTTGATCGGAATCGAGAGACGCGACACAAGACAAGGGTTTAGACAGCTTCGGGCCTCGGAAAACATCATCCGGTAATAACCCTACATGTTGTTTGTGGCTAGGTCTCATTATGATCATGAGAGTGTCGCCACAGTAAGCCGGCTCTCCCTTTGTGTCTAGCCCTAGATATTGTTTCTTGTCCTCCTCCCTCTTTGGGGAGCCCTGCCCCTCCTTATATATGTTGGAGGGGCGGTTTACATGACTAGTTCTAGTTGGATTAGGATTACTCTATTACAAGTGAAGTCCTAGTCTTGCTTCCTTTGTAGGAGAATATTCCTTGTGCTTTCCTCATAAACTGGCCCACCATAACATGAACCGGCCTTCTGGGCCACTGGGTTTTGTCGTTCCTCTGACCCACACGCCGGGTCACCCATGAGACTCCAGGCTCGGGTAGGTCACTTAGTGAGTCGTCCAGTCCGGTCGGGTTATACTTCCAGCCGGGTTACACCACGGGGTATATCCCCGACATTAGCCCCCGGTTTAATTTGGATTTATCCATGTTAAACTGATCTGCAACATAAACACAAGAACAAACTTGGCGGCTTGTGCTCCGGGTTAAAGATTCTTATAAACCGGCACTTGATCATCCTTAAATTCTTGTCATTTCTTCCTTCTAAAAAATCAGAGTCAATAGACCAGCTTCATAATCAATTTGCTTGTAGAAGATATTTTGTAAATAAAGAATCCATTTGAATCGGCCTTCAATGCTCTGAGCTGACAAAAATATTGGTCTTCAAATATTCAACT
>NW_021306654.1:0-2027 GCF_002162155.2 Triticum dicoccoides
AGGCCTCGTCCAATCACTCGTGGTAAGTCTTCAGGTGACTTCCAAACCTTCACAGACTTGGTCACTCGGCGATCCACAATTCCTCTTGGATGCTCTAGACCTTGACGCCTAACCGTCTGGAAGAAGCACAGTCTTCAAAGGTAACAAGCGTCGGATCCACGCAGGATCAATTTCTTCAGTGATGCTCAATCACTTGGGTTTGTGGGGGTTTGGTTTTGGGATTTTCCTCACTTGATGATTTTCGCTCAAAGTCCTCGGAGGATGGGTTGCTCTCAGATGACAAGTGTCAAGTTCTCTCGGAGCAGCCAACCAGCTAGTGGTTGTAGGGGGCGGCTATTTATAGCCTAGGGAGCAGCTCGACATGATAAGACATAAATGCCCTTCAATGATATGACCGTTAGGTGGATAAGATATTTTGGACAGCCGGCGCGCAGCACAGCAACGGTCAGAAATTTGACTCTCAAATTCCTCAGGGCTATCATGTTCCTCAGTGTGTAGGCAATTCGCACTGGCGAATTCCTAACTCCTTAGTTAGAGCAAAGTCCTCAGTGACCAGAAGAACTGCGTCTCTGTCACTGAAGAAATTGACTGAACTGTATGAGATTTCCAATGGCTTCACTCGAAGGGATTGGTAGGTGTAGGATTTTGAGTTGAGCATCACATGGAAATTTTTCCTTAGTATTTCCTCGACCCCCTTTAACAGTATGGTGTTTCCTATGACTCAAGAAAGAGAAAATGAAACTACGAAAACAAAAGTCTTCACGCTCCATATTCCTCAAATGAATACCAAGTCTTCAAGGTCACACCAATTTCTTCACTTTCAAAGTCTTCAGAAAGTCTTCAGAATATCAAAGTCTTCAGTTGAAGAACTTCATTTTTAGGGGTCGACTTTCTCTGTAAATATCAAACTCCTCATAGACTTATAGACATGTGTACACTCACAAACGCATCAGTTACTTAACCTATAAGTCTTCAATACACCAAAATCACTAAGGGGCACTAGATGCACTTACAAAACACCACATCAATTATTTAGTTCTCTCTCTCGGTTATGTACCCAACAATATTAAATGTTATTAAACATGTCAAGGGGTGAAGCATATGAAAACTACCTATCTAGGCAAGTTTAAATGAGGCCGGAAACGACAAACAACAATTCCGGAAAATCACCATATCCATATTTTGACTTAGCTACTGTTCTGCCCTAAACCATATTTTATTGTTGTTAAACAGGAAAATAAAGTGCACCATGTTAAACTAGGCATTTTCCCACCCCATTTACATATAAAGTTTATTTAAAACCGAGCTACGGTTATTTAGTTATGAAATAAATCATTTTAGCATGGCATTTAAGAAAAATAATGCAAACAGCAATTTAAACATTTTAAACATGGATGAAAGTGGCAAAATATTATACTAGATGAAATTCTAAGCATTTTACATGTTTGAATCATTTAAATCCGATGCACGGTTAATGAGTTATTATATGCATGAACATGGAGGGGTTTTTCTGTAAACCTGTAAATCTCTGGATAATTAGACAAATCGTTCCGCAGAAAAAAAACATGAATCGGGCCGAATCTGAGATCTGGCCCAGGGCGTGGAGGAGCTGCTCACGTCGGGCCTTGAGGCCGGTCGATGGAGAGGGAAAGCTGGAAGGGGCGCTAGGCCTTGCGCTTGTCCACGCTGGCACTGGAACGGGTCAACACAGGGGCGGCAGCAGCTCTCTCGTTCGCTCAAACTGAATGAGGCAGAGGCGTGGATCTGCCGAGAAGAAGCAGGACGGCGGCAGCTGGGAGGAGCTGCGGGCGAGGAACAGCAGCGCAGCAGCGGATCTGGGCGATGCAGTCAATGGCGCAGCTGCTCAATCCGGCGAGGACGGGCGAAAGGGCTCCGGATCCGGGCGACGGCAGGAGGTGGCTCCCATGCATTCTGGCGGCGGGGTTCCCTGACCACAGGAGAGAGACAGAGATAAGAGACCTGCAACGGGAGAATGCAGTAGGAAAAGAAGATGGGAGGAGGGAGAC
>NW_021306655.1:0-1598 GCF_002162155.2 Triticum dicoccoides
TTGGGAGATGAATGGAAAACAGCATTTAAAACTAAGTTTGGATTATATGAGTGGTTAGTCATGCCTTTTGGGTTAACTAATGCACCTAGTACTTTCATGAGATTAATGAACGAAGTTTTACGTGCTTTCATTGGACGATTTGTGGTAGTTTACTTTGATGACATATTGATTTATAGCAGATCTTTGGAAGAACATTTGGAACATTTACGTGTTGTTTTTATTGCTCTACGTGATGCACGTTTGTTTGGTAACCTTGGGAAGTGCACCTTTTGCACCGACCGAGTATCTTTTCTTGGCTATGTTGTTACTCCACAGGGAATTGAAGTTGATAAAGCCAAGATTGAAGCTATTGAGAGTTGGCCGCAGCCCAAAACGGTCACACGAGTGAGGAGTTTTCTTGGCCTCACTGGATTCTATAGGCGTTTTGTGAGAGATTTCAGCACCATTGATAGAGGCGAGGGTGTCCCGATCTTTCGATGAGATGATAACTATCGATTTGGTGGAGACGACTTTGACGATCCGACTACAAACGTGCACCACGTTGTGCCTTAGCAATCGCTAAACCAACTCCGAGAGGTTATTGACCACGCTGGAGCACGATCAACCTGACCACGAAGGTCTATTCCTGCAAGCAATCGAAGAACGAGCAAGAATATGATAAAGCAATCTAAATATTGCGAATATATATTAAGTATAGATAATGGTGGGGATCCGTAAGCGGTCTTGGTCTGGTCGTTGGACACAAACGAAGTACACGAAGTTGCACTGGCTAACTTTTAACTAAACAAATCCCAAGGAAAAGCTACTAGATGGATCTACTTATATAGGAGCAAGGGGTGGCGGCCAAGGAGGTGGGAGGACGTCCCAAGGCAGCCTAAAACTAAATCTAGGTCGTACAAGGCCAATGGGCCCAAGTGGAGGTGATGTAACACCTTTGGACTTGTAGTTTGACTCGGATTCTGCTGCAGCATCAGATTGTTCCGTCCACAACTCAACGCTCCGGACGAATTTGAAGGTGATTCCAATTGGTTTGGAAAGTGCACGAAATCTAGTTTCCGACAAAAAAAGAATCACCCAATTCGGAGTCCGTATGAAAAACTTGTGTGCGTTTTGAGTCAGGTATGTCTGTGCAGTCCGAATCTGAATCCAGAACTTGAGAGACTTGGACTCTATCTTCTCTTGGGCCAAAAGTGACGTGAGAGAACTTTTTGGACAGCAAATAAACATCTCTTTCTTCCTTATCTTCATATGTGGATTGTACAAATGTCCCATACACCTGCAATTAGACAAAACACAAAAGTGTGTGAAGTATTTTTGTTCTGGATAACATAAATAGATTATTGAATAGTTTGCACTAGAAATCACCTGACAAATATGCATATATGCAATATTTTTGGTCATATCCAAGGTAGTCATGTCCTCATCATCCTCCCCTTCTTGAAAATAAAGCCGTCCTCGGCGTTGCTTAATCTGAAATGTGGCTAACAAAAGAGACAAGGTGTACATGTTGTATATGTATATGTCATCCATTTTTACTTCCCTTGATTTTTGCATATATGACACATGAATAGATGAGTAACTTGCATAGTTCATAAAAT
>NW_021306656.1:0-1767 GCF_002162155.2 Triticum dicoccoides
GCCATGGTAGCTTGCTACTGCTCCGGAACACTTAGGCTGGCCGGCATGTGTCCTTCTTCGTTCCTGTGTCTGTCCCTTCGGGGAAATGTCATGCGATGAATACCGGAGTCCTGTTAGCCCGCTACAGCCTGGTTCACCGGAGTCCTGCTAGCCCAGTGCTACAGCCTGGATTCACTCGCTGATGACCGACACGTTCGATGCTGGGTCATGGATGCCTGTCCCTGTAAGTCTGTGCCACTTTGGGTTTACGACTAGCCATGTCAGCCCGGGCTCCTTATCATATGGATGCTAGCGACACTGTCATATACGTGTGCCAAAAGGCGCAAACGGTCCCGGGCAAAGGTAAGGCGACACCCGTGGGAATACCGTGCGTGAGGCCGCAAAGTGATATGAGGTGTTACATGCTAGATCGATGTGGCATTGAGTCGGGGTCCTGACAGCGTTGGTATCAGAGCTTGACTGCCTGTAGGATTACCAAGCCAAACTAGTCGAAGTTGAGTCTAGAAATTCTTTAGTTATATAAGGGAATTGATTGTGGGATGGAACGTAAGGCTCTTTTTACTCCTTATACCTCATGGCCTTCTGATCTGAGTCGTCATCTTCTCTTCTACGGGGATTAAGAACTAGGCTATCTCTTCTTTCTATCAGGATCACGTCTTACTAATCCGTAGACTTATAAGATTGTTGATTCAAGCCTCAGTTCAGTTCCTACTATCTTCTGTATGTTAACTGTTGATCTTGAAACCTTGATATTGTGCTTCTGAGTGGTTATGCCACCATTTTTGTGAATGTCTCAAATCTTTTCTGAGCATTTACAACCGTTATGCTGTCCGAGTCATTCCAGGTTTCTAAATAGTCTGATGCATTTGCAAAATCCTTTTCCTCTGGTTTCGATGCTCCTTTATGCCAGCTCAATCACACTAATTGTTGAGTTGAGGTATTCTACTGCCTCGACCTTTATGTTGGAATAATTATTATGACCCTAGGTGTCTTAGGGGATCATCTAGTAATTTAGCCATGATTTGTGTTTCCAGTGTGATGATTCTGGCCATCATTCGCGTAAGCATCCCTTGATGCCACTTAGTTAGTAGGTATTCCATTCCGGGCTTCTTGAACCCGAGATTCACCCTACTTACTTCATGTTGATAGTTTTGCTCGTTCATTTAGGATATTAGTAACTTTGTGGTAGTCCTCGAAGTCCGTGGTATCTTCTTCTTCCAAATACCATGAACTACTTATGGCAGAAGTTCCTCGTTGAACTGAAATATCACAACAGGATTGTTCTTGATGAGTTCTCCATTATATATTGTGACTCTGCCAGTTCTACCTTTCTGCATGGGTTATCCGGAAGAAATATGTGGACTTGGTTCGACATACTAATCTATGCATCCACAACTCAGAAAATTATATGTTCCTTTGAGATGTTCTCTTTAGTTGCCTTCTGACCCTCGTCTATCAATTGATAGTCAAGAGTATGCGTGCGTTCGTTTATCGATGCCTATTACTCTTGTGGTCCGTCAAGCCATTCTATCGCGGAATGACTAGGAGAAACAAACTCCAATACCTCATCCATATCCAGGATCGGGTCAAAGAAGTTGTCTTCCGCAGATCAAGTTACAATCCAGCTTCTGGTCTGCTCTACCCTGAAGTATTACCGTCTTTATGTCAGGATTTTCATGAGGATTGCACCGGCTCTTGAGAATTTTTGATGTAGTGATACTTCTCGCCATCATTATTCATCCCTCGGTTCCGTGTTGTCGCAACCGG
>NW_021306657.1:0-3910 GCF_002162155.2 Triticum dicoccoides
GAAATCTAGTAATTCCTACATCTAGCTGTATCCATCCTTCAACACATAACCGAGAAAACTTCGGAAATCGTCTACCTCAACCTTCGAAAAGCATCCGGTATACAAGTTATGGCAATACTCCCGAACTCCCACCCCAGTACTGGGTGGCGTCGAGGTTATCTCACCAACAACTGCATAAAAGAGATTTTCGATGTCGGCGAACTAAACTCAGGTATTCCAGAACTGCAACGATAAAATTGTGACGACAACACCTCGGAGCTCAACTCCCCGGGACACTGCCACAACCCCTAAATGACAGGAGGCACCAAGAACAATGTTCTCGTCACAAATCCATCGAAACGATTCCAAGATACCCGCGTGATCCTAATTTTTTTAGTGAAATTTGAGAAGAGAAGAGACAAAACTCCACGTCAGGATGCCTTACCAGAGCGATGAAGGGACTGAGGAGTAAAAATAATTCCTAAACTCTCTGATATATAATTCTTAAATGACTCAACACATTTTTCTAGACTCAACTCATCCGCTAATTCGATCAAGTAGTGGGGGCTCCTAAGGTCAGGGAAGGCTCCGATTACCAATTTGTAACGCCCTCGATGCAGCTATATCTCCTATGTGTTGAAGCACGACTTAGAGGCATAACCGCATTGAAAGCAATGTCGCAAGTAAGGTAATCTTCACAACAACCCATGTAAATAGATAATAAGGGGAAATGAACATAGTTGGCTTACACTCGCCACATCACACAAAGTACATAAATAGCATTACATCATCCAATACACTCATGGTCCGACTACGGTACCAAAATAAAAGATCAACCCCAACATGCGACATGGTCCCGATCGCCCCAACTAGGCACCACTACTGATCATCAGGGAAATACACATAGTAACGGCGTGAGTCTTCTTCGAACTCCCACTTGAGCTCAAGCGCATCATCTGGAACGGAGTCATCGGGCCCTGCATCTGGTTTGGAAGTAATCTGTGAGCCACGGGGACTCAGCAATCTCGCACCCTCGCGATCAAGACTATTTAAGCTTATAGGTAAGGTAAGGTAATATGTGGAGCTGCAGCAAGCGACTAGAATATATGGTGGCTAACCTGTTCGCAAAAGAGAGCGAGAAGAGAAGGCAAAGCAACGAACGAAGGACTACAGAACAACCTATGTCAAACATTACTCCAACACCGTGTTCACTTCCCGGACCCCGCCGAGAAGAGACCATCACGGTAACACACGCAGTGGATTCATTTTAATTAAGTTAAGGTTCAAGTTATCTACAACTGAACATTAACAAATTCCCATCTGCCCATAACCGCGGGCACGGCTTTCGAAAGTTCAAATCCCTGCAGGGGAGTCCCAACGTAGCCCATGACAAGCTCTCATGGTTAACGAAGGATATTCCTTCTAGCGGGAAGACCCGATCAGACTCGGAATCCCGGTTACAAGACATTTCAACAAGGTAAAACTAATCCAGCAACACCGCCCGAATGTGCCGACAAATCCCGATAGGAGCTGCACATATCTCTTTCTCAGGGCACACTCAGATTGTCCAAGGTACGGGTAGGCCAGCCCAGAGTTGCCCCTGGTGGCCACCGGCAGCTGACAGGTTGGACCAACACTCAGAGGAGCACTGGCCCGGGGGGGTTTAAATGAGATGACCCTTGGGCTCCGGAAACCCAAGGGAAAAAGAGGTTAGGTGGCAAATGGTAAAACCAAGGTTGGGCATTGCTGGAGGAGTTTTATTCAAGGCGAACTATCAAGGGGTTCCCATTATCACCCAACCGCGTAAGGAATGCAAAATCCGGGAACATAACACCGATATGATGGAAACTAGGGCGGCAAGAGTGGAACAAAACACTAGGCAAAAGGCCGAGCCTTCCACCCTTTACCAAGTATATAGATGCATTAAGATAACAACATAATGTAATGATATCCCAACAAGAAAATAATGTTCCAACAAGGAACGATCTCCAATCTTCACCTGCAACTAGCAACGCTATAAGAGGGGCTGAGCAAAGCGGTAACATAGCCAATCAACGGTTTGCTAGGACATGGTGGGTTAGAGGTTTGACAAGGCAATTTGGGAGGCATGATAAGCAAGTGGTAGGCATCGTAGCATAGGCATAGCAAAAGAGCGAGCATCTAGCAAGCCAAGATAGAAGTGATTTTGAGGGTATGATCATCTTGCCTGCAAAGTTGTCAGAGTTAACTGGATCCTCGAAAGCAAACTCAACGGGATCCTCGTTAGCGAACTCGTCTCCCGGCTCTACCCAAGCAAAACAAACAAGCAAAAGGAACACAATCAACCACGTGCAAATGCTCGAACAACATGATGCAAACATGGTATGCTATGCGAGATGCGATATGTGATGCATATGCAAGATTTGACAAGGAATGATTGAACCTGGCATCAACTTGGAAATACAAGTGTGCCACTGGAAAGTTGAGGTGATTTCGGTTGAAATCGATATAAAGATCACCGGAATCGGAGGCA
The DNA here is from genome assembly GCF_002162155.2 of Triticum dicoccoides. NCBI lineage: Eukaryota > Viridiplantae > Streptophyta > Magnoliopsida > Poales > Poaceae > Triticum > Triticum dicoccoides. Next base: position 2,492 of record NW_021306657.1, read on the forward strand.
CGGTTTGGAAATGGCAAGCAAAACAAATATGACACCGGTCTGCGATAAACAGCAAGTAGCCATCTAAATGCATCAAGTTAATTATACTATAGTACTCAAACATGACAACAAAATACATGGCAGGGGTCTACTCATAAAGCTTGACAAAAGATGAACACTGAGCTATGACCAATTCATCCATTAATAGGTTCAAACAAGCATGGCAAAAGTGCAATTGATAAACAGGTTTCAGACTTAGTGAAATTAACACAAGCCTGGAATTTCAGATCAGGTAGCACACTTTGGAGCATGAAAACTATAGGCTACAGGAACTTAATATGGCAAAGTAAAGCATGGCATGGAGCTACTCAAAGAGCTTAACAAAAGTCCCTTAGTGACCTTGAGCCAAAAGGGATAACAAAATACAATTGCAAGCATGTGAACATGGCAAAAACATAATCAGGTTACAGACTTAGAGAAAAACTGGAACATGCAAATCTGTTAACGAGTAGGCATATTTACGAGCTCGATGCACTCACTACAGAGAAAGGCATGACAATCTAAGCATACACCCATCAAGAATACATATTATGAAAGCTATACATGGCAAGAACAACAACATAGCATGCACGGATCAACAACAACATCCTCGGCAAAATTGCTAACAAGTAGACAATCTGCCAGGAACCACGAAATAACAAAAGTAGAGCTCGATGGACTCAAGCTAGGGTGCTCCATAAATGCAAACAAAGACATGGATGGATAAAGCACCACAATATTAACAAAACATCCTTACTGATCATCCTGAAAAGAGGCACGGATCACTAGGAAACAACATGAACATATGGCATATTGATACAAACAGATCAAGGACTTAGTGAAATTTCTAAGTCCCTGAAATCAGCATTAACGAATGCACCACTTTGCAAGCTTGTGCTAGTCACCACACACATCACAAAAATACATGGATAGCACCTCTGGAAAGATGGCATGGCATATAACAAAACTCATGTAGAGCTCAGGAGCATATCATGCACACAATAGTCATGGCAAAAATGGCAAATAGCTATTTGGTGTAGCAGATCTGACAATTAACCCAGATAGCTCTCTTCCAACGGCATTTCGGGCATCGAGATGAGCTCAAATGAAAATGATGCAATGAGATGAAATGATGAGCTCTCTGAGACGAACATTTTGATATGCTACACGCCAAAAGCGGAGCTACAAATGCGGAGATATAGCATGATGAAAAATGCAAATTATCTAGGGTTTCGGGAGAAAGTCAACCGAGAGAAAATATCCCAGATCTAGATCTGGATTGGCGTGGAAGTCGAGGTTGGCCGGAAACACTGTTGCTCGCCGGAGTTCGTTGGGGAAGAGGTGGAGGTCGCCGGAGAGGGGGCCGGGTCGCCGGATCCGGGGCTGGCGAGGTGAGGGCGA
>NW_021306658.1:0-1314 GCF_002162155.2 Triticum dicoccoides
TTGCTCTTCACTCGGTAGGATTTTTAGAACTTAGGCGAGCACAGGGCTGCAGCTAAGCCCCCGAGTGAGAGGTTTACTCTTCACTCGGTAGGATTTTGATAAACTTAGGCGAGTCCTTGGACTACAGCTAAGCCTCCGAGTGAGAGGGTTGCTCTTCACTCGGTAGGATTTTTATAACTTAGGCGAGTGCTTGGACTGCAGCTAAGCCCCCGAGTGAGAGGTTTGCTCTTCACTCGGTAGGATTTTGATAAACTTAGGCGAGCACAGGGCTGCAGCTAAGCCCCCGAGTGAGAGGTTTACTCTTCACTCGGTAGGATTTTGATAAACTTAGGCGAGTCCTTGGACTGCAGCTAAGCCTCCGAGTGAAAGTCTGGTTTACCACTCGGTAGGATTTTGATAACTTAGGCGAGTCCTTGGACTGCAACTAAGCCTTCGAGTGGAAGGCTGGCTTACCACTCGGTAGGATTTTGATAACTTAGGCGAAACGGTGTCACACCCTAGCTAGTCATGCATTAGAGTGTTGCATCATGTTTACTCTTTCATCAGAAACTTGAAATGGGGATGACAGAACCCCCAGTCCCCTCTGAAACCAACTAGGGTTTACTAAAATAATTTTCAATGAACCTGAAATGCCCTTCTAAAATGCCCATCATTTTTGTCTTGGTTCAGAACCTCTGCCAAAAGTGGTGCACATTTTCCTAGGCCATCTTAGGGTTTGTGAATTAATTCATAAATATTTGAATTTGGGCATTTAAAATTATATAAAATATTTAAATGCTCAAATACCTCCAAACTAAAATGTTTCATGTTGGAAATAATCCAACTATGGACCAGGAGTGATTTGGTGATTTTTGAAGTTGCCTAGGTATTTTATTAAATTCAACAAAGTTGCAGATATATTAAATAAAAACAGAAACAGAAAAAAAAAGGGGGAAAGCTTACCTGGCGCCTGCCCCCGGCCCACCTGCCGGCCCAGCCCAGCACCGCTCCAGCGAGCTGCTTGCCGGCCAGGCAGGCAGGCAGGTGCCCGACGGCGACCGCGGCGTGCGCCACGCACCTGCTCGCCGCCTCGCCGCTCCCCTCGCCAGGTGACGTCGTGGATCGGCCTCCCTCTCTCCCCCGAACCCCCCAGACACCCCCTCTCCTCTCCAGCTCCTCCCCCTCGCACGCCCCAGCCATGGCCGACGCCATCGCCGCCACCCCCTCGCCGTAGCCACGCCCTCCGACCACCCCACGCCGTCTCACCGTGTCCAGGAGCTCCGCCGCTGTCCACTTCATCGAGCAGCCGAGCCCCGAGCGCTCGCAACGCCCGAG
>NW_021306659.1:0-1057 GCF_002162155.2 Triticum dicoccoides
AAACTAGTTGCAACTCCTGGACAGAGATCATGTTGATTAATAAGCCGAGAGGGGTCGAGTTACCGGAACCCAATGTGTGGTAGTAACTGGTCATGGATCACAAACACAGAACTCAGTTCCTGAGGACGGCTGCAATGAGACAACCCACCATGTACTCCTACATGGCCTCTCACCGCTACCTTTACCAAATCGTGTTTACACACTTACCTCACACACAGTAGGACATGTTCACACGCCTCTGATTCATCCCCATGAATCAGACCTGACTCAACTCTAAGCAGTAGCAGGCATGACAAACAAGCATGAATGAGTAGGCACATCAGGGCTCAAACAACTCCTACTCATGCTAGTGGGTTTCATCTATTTACTGTGGCAATGACAGGTCATGCAAAGGATAAAGGGTTCAGCTACCGCAGCAAGTATCAAATATGTCGTTGTTGTCCTAATGCAGTAAAAGAGAGCAGGAGCGAGAGAGTGGGATTTTATCGGAATGAACAAGGGGGTTTTGCTTCCCTGGCACTTCTGAAGATAACATTGAGTCTTCATCAGTGTCAACGATCACAACGTCGGGACATCGTCTACCGGGAGGGAACAGATACCGGCAACAAGGAAGAAATACAATCAATGCAATGCACAATATGATGCATGCTCATGACATGGCAATATGAATGTGCTTTGAGCTAATGCAACTAGCAACAGATTAACTGAAGTTGGTTTGAATATAATATTCAAATTCAAACTCCATATGTGATTATTCAAATGCCATTTAATTGATTTGTGCTAAACAGCAACTATAAGTTGTTCTATCATGCATGAAAACGGTACAGATGGATTCCTTGAATTTTTCTGATAATTTTTCATATATAAATTATTTAATTTGGAGTTACGGTTAATTTTCTATGATTTATTGAAGTTTTAGGCATTTTCTGGAATTTCAGAATTAAATTAAATCCAGAAAACATTACTGCGTCAGCATGACGTTGGCATGACGTCAGCAAGTCAACAGAGGTCGGTCAGGGTCAAACCTGACGTGTGGGGTCCACACGTCAGTGTCACA
>NW_021306660.1:0-532 GCF_002162155.2 Triticum dicoccoides
AATTGCCGCTGCCGACCCCCCGCACCCCGCGCTCCCTCCCCCGCTCCACCGGCATTACTGTTTGATGATATTTTTAAAAAAATTATTACTGTCTTATAAAAAAAAATATTACTGTTACTGTCTTATAAAAAAATATTACTGTTATGATTTAAACAAGTTTAAAACATTATTACTGTCTTATAACAAAAATACTAATGGCGCACCACGGTGCGGTGCGCCATTAGTATGGATGTACTTATGGCGCGCCGAGGGGTGGTGCGCCATTAGTATTGTGCCATTGCTATAAGAAAAAAAAACTACTAATGGCGGACCACGGTGAGGTGCGCCATTAGTATGGATGTACTTATGGCGCACCGAGGGGTGGTGCGCCATTAGTATTGTGCCGCCCCCATCCATATTTCCTCCCCGGCCCAAATTAACCTATCCCCTCTCTCTCCCTCGCCCTCGCCCTCGATCCCCTTCCCCTCTCCTCTCCCGACGCCGCTGCCCCGCCGCCTCGATGCTGCCCCGCCGCCCCGACGCCGCCCCGACG
>NW_021306661.1:0-1456 GCF_002162155.2 Triticum dicoccoides
TTCGTGGCCCTTGGTGGAGGGGTCCGAAATCAACCCTATCTCTTGTTTCCCCACACATACGGACTCTAAAAATAGCCTATACTTATGTATTTCGAAATTACATGGGCCTGGCCCAATAATAAGGTGACGCAGCACCTAAAATAGCCTCGGGACGAAATTTATGAAGTGGCATCTTGTATATTTCGTCCAAGGCTTCATGCACCCATTATGGTGGCTTCAAAGTCCTGAAATCATCACTTGTAACTCCGTTCTTGTTTCCCTTGCGCATGCCATCATCTCCATGCTTGTTCTTGCTCCAATGTTCATCCTTCTCCAAGCTAGGACCTTCATTTGTAAGCAAAACAAATGTATCCAATTTAGGCAGCATCATATTCTCATGAACATTAGAATCATTACCAAGAAACGAAAGTACCTGGTAATTTAGTTGGCGTGCACGAGCTCTAGTAATTGGTCCAGTATGTATAGCATCAGGGGCTGTGGGTGTAACAATTGTATTGATGTCCTCATCAAGGGGTCTTGAATCCGCTTGGGGGATCTTCTCCGAAGAGGTCATGAACTCCGAGGAGAAGTATCCAAGTGGATGAGCAAAGGCTCTCACACAAAATGAGCTAATCCAATGCTAAGTCCCAAAAGAGGAAGGGGAAGGAGTATATATAGTCTAGGGGGGCGAAGAGGTACATGGGCTTCGGCCCTTTACTGTGCACACACAGGAGGAGCCGGATGTCCGGGCGTCGGGCCGGATGTCCGGGCCAAGACGCCGGATGTCCGGGCTGGATGATTTAGCTTCTGTGGTTCCTGGATCGAGGCGCCGGATTTCCGGGTTGGGGGCCGGATGTCCGGGGCCTGGGGGCCGGATGTTCGGGCTGGCGGTGCACCCTTCTGTAGTCTCTGGTGCGGGGCGCCGGATTTCTGGCCAGAGGGCCGGATGTCCGGGGCTTCGTTGGAGGCCGGATGTCTGGGGCCTGGGGGCCGGATGTCCGGGCCCTGTAGATTTCTGGCTGGGCTGCAGCTGCTGTGTTGGCGTCTCCAGGGGCCGGATGTCCGGGATCTGGGCCGGATGTCCGGGGCCTGGAAGGTGAACTTGCCCATTTTAGCTGGTTCTCTTCATCCGTGGAGTGGGCAGCTTGTCCATCTTCACATGCATCCTCGGGAGGTCCTTCTTGACACCTAATCATGCAAAGTGTATCTGACTTAGGTAGTAGCCATGTCTCGAGAGTGTCATATGAAATATCATTTAGGAGAGAAGTCACCTCGGTTTCAAGAGCTCTTGCACGTGCTCGAGTCATGGGTCCTTGTGGGGTTGGATGTGTTGATGTAGAGTCCATGGGGATGATGGTGGGATGCTCCGCATGATATCCCCTCCCTTCGAAAGGATCCGACCTCGGATCAAGATCTTCATCACCATTGAAAGGCGAGAGGTCTTTGACGTTGAAGGTGTCGCTCACGTTGTACTTGT
>NW_021306662.1:0-1022 GCF_002162155.2 Triticum dicoccoides
TCAGCATCATGCCTTGACCATATCACATCACAACATGCCCTGCAAAAACAAGTTAGACGTCCTCTACTTTGTTGTTGCATGTTTTACGTGGCTGCTACGGGCTTAAGTAAGAACCAATCTCACCTACGCATCAAAACCACAACGATAGTTTGTCAAATAGACTCCGTTTTAACCTTCGCAAGGACCGGGCGTAGCCATACTTGGTTCAACTAAAGTTGGAGAGGCAGTCGCCCGCAAGCCATCTCTGTGCAAAGCACGTCGAGGGAACCGGTCTCGCGTAAGCGTACGCGTAAGGTTGGTCCGGGTCGTCTCGTCCAACAATACCGCTGAACCAAAATATGACATGCTGGTAGGCAGTATGACTTGTATCGTCCACAACTCACTTGTGTTCTATTCGTGCATATAACATCAACATCATTAACCTAGGCTCGGATGCCACTGTTGGATCGTGAATCAGACCATGTGACCAACACCCAAAGGGTTTACTAGATTCAGTAATCTAGTTCACATCGCTATGTGATTAACACCCAAAGAGTACTTTGGCAGGACCATCAGTGGCATCCGAGCCTAGGTTATGCCACTGTTGGGTTCGAGAACAATGTAGACATGACCAAGACACGTTTCCGGTCAATAACCAATAGCGGGACCTGGATGCCCATATTGGCTCCTACATATTCTACGAAGATCTTTATCGGTCAGACCGCATAACGACATACGTTGTTCCCTTTGTCATCGGTATGTTACTTGCCCGAGATTTGATCGTCGGTATCCAATACCTAGTTCAATCTCGTTACCGGCAAGTCTCTTTACTCGTTCCGTAATACATCATCTCACAACTAACATATTAGTTGCAGTGCTTGCAAGGCTTATGTGATGTGCATTACCGAGAGGGCCCAGAGATACCTCTCCGACAATCGGAGTGACAAATCCTAATCTCGAAATACGCCAACCCAACATCTACCTTTGGAGACACCTGTAATGCTCCTTTATAATCACCCAGTTACGTTGTGACGTTTGGTAGC
>NW_021306663.1:0-1584 GCF_002162155.2 Triticum dicoccoides
CACCGGCGGCGAAGCATCAGGCGCGCGGCAGTGGGAGGAGCGCGCAAGGCGGGAGCTCACGGCCACGGCGACGGCTCCGATCGGCAAGGTGAGCTCGGACGGACCTCGTGCACGATAGCCTAGCCTGCCGTTGTTGCGGTCGTCGTTTTCAGAGTTTAGAGTCAGACTGCACGCACGCCACGGGTGAGGACGAGCGAGCGCACGCACCCAAAGGTCAAAACTTTTGTCCAACGGTGCATGGAGGTGGCTTCGACTTCATCGGCTCGGCTGGGTGCGCGGTGGTCGATCGGTAGATCTCCCTCGCCACGCACGGTGGCCATCGCTGGCCTAAGCTAATTAACGTCCCGCTCCACAAGTGCGCATGCACTGCGGGGAAGGACGTACGTCAACACGTCGCCCCGGCCATGGTGGTGGTCGTCCGCAGCTAGCTACTAGCTCGCCCCGCCGTGTCTGCTTCGGCCTCATAATGCCAGACTTGGAGGTTCCCACCGGCCAGCAACGAAACTTGCGCAACGCCGGCGGTGCTGCAGGGCGTCCTTGGTCTCCAAGAGGCCACCGGTGAAGCAGGAGCACGCGGCAGTGAGAGCTCACGGCCGGCAACGGTGGCATCTGCAGCTCCGATGGCATGCATGGTGAGCTCTGCTGCGCTCCATCTTCGTCCGTCGACGAGATGATAGCCTCGCCGCTACCCTTTAAAGTTCAAAGACGACGTTTTTCTGTCTGTCGGTCGTTTCAGACTGCACGTACGCGCGCACCCGGCAGCCGCAAAGATCAAACCTCGATTGATGCCTCCTCGTTCCATGTACCTGGATCCGCACGTACTTACGGTGGGCATCGCCGGCGGGAAGACACAAGAAGCCTTGGACGACGGACGGACGGACGCCGTTGTCCTTTCCTTGGTGCTCCGACCGTATATATATATTATTGCAAGTGATTCTCTCTGAAAAGAAAAAAGAAAAACCAGGCGAAGAGCCCAACGGACAAGAAAGATAAGCTCTGGTCCATTGGTGCATCCATCCATCCATCCCCTTCAAAAGCTACATGTAGGCGCGAGGAAGGAATCGAGAGGGAGAGCTGCCGGACGGAATGGACGTCGCAGCCGCTTCACTGCCACTGCCACTGCCACTGACCGGGGAGGGAGGAGGCGATCGATCGAGCCCGTAGAGATGGATTGAGTAGGGTCGCCGGCGAGGCCCGTCCGCAGCGCAGCAGCCAGCAGTGGGAGGAGAGAGAGCTCCCTGCGCGCGGCAGGTGAAGGAAGGCCCATGCATGCATGGTGCCACAGCCGGAGCGCGCGACTTTTGCTTTGCAAAAACGCATGCTGGGCGTAGGCCGATTCAGGTCGCTTGCCGGCGCGGATAGCGATCGAATCGGATCGAACTGAGCCGATCGAGGTTGTGGGGATGGATCTTTGTGCTTCGTTTTGCGATTGACGTGGGAAAAGCATTCATGAGGACAGGAGGTCGTCGTACGCGCGAGATATTGATTCGTCGGCGGTGCTGACCGGAGCCGGGGAAGGAAACAAGGTCGATTGAGCGAGCCCGCAGCGCGGCATTTTGCCGGAGAGGTGAGGTACAGCGTACT
>NW_021306664.1:0-1838 GCF_002162155.2 Triticum dicoccoides
TACTTCGTTTGTGTTCAACGACCAGACAAAGGCGTCACAGAACCCCACCTTGATCAATAAAGCTTTCATCTTATATTCGCAATATCCAGATTGCAATCTTAGTTTCTTGCTTGTTCTTCGTTTGCTCGCAGGAAACAGACCCTCGTGGTCAGGTTGATCGTGCTCCGGCGTGGTCAATAACCTCTCGGAGTTGGTTTAGCGATTGCTAAGGCGCGACGTCCTCGCACGTTCGTAGTCGGATCGTCAAAGTCGACTTCCACCAAAGCGAAATCCACCATCTCATCGAAAGACGGGACACCTCAGCCTCTATCAAGTGGTATCAGATTTCCAGGTTGCTCGGTGAGATTTTACAGTTTTTTAGTAGTTTAGATCGAGTCTGTTCTTCATACCTATAGTCCACGAAAAAGCCACAAAAAAAAATTAGGGTTAGTTCATCATATCCGAACCAATCTGAGCCTTGCATAATCTTTTTAGGGTTTTGCTTTGTTGAATTTGCGGTTGCATCGTCGTGTCTAGTTGCTGGTCTTAGAGTCTAGTCTTTTAGAGTTTCGAGTTCTGGTCATAAGTTGTCACGCCGCCGCCGCACCATCATCATCGCCCCTGCCATCTACCACCACCGCTCCGAATTCGTATCCATATACCACCACCAATCCGTGCCCATATACCACCACCGATCCATATCCATATACTACCACCGCTACCACCACCGCTGCCATATACCACCACCATATATCCACCACCAATCCGAGTTTCTTGCTTATTAGGTTTGTTTTCGGGATCCATCTAGATTCCGATTCGTGTTTCCTTGCCGGAGTAGGTTTCGGAAAAAAAAAAGAGTCGGGTAGCCACGCTCCGTTTAGGCCCAAAATTTTTCGAAAACGCATTTTTCGAAAAATTTTCTGGCTATCCTATTTTTAGGTGTTTCTGAGTGTTTTGAGACAGGTGCCATTATAGGAAGTTTTTTTTGACCTGTTTCCAGTTTTTGGGTCCGGGCAGTCGAAAAAAAAAATTGGTCGAAAAAATTTCGTGCCCATCCTATCAGTTTGAGCTAGGAAGAGTTTTGAGACACTCGCCATTATAGTGATTTCTCGCAAAAAAAAAAGAGCGCAAAAAAAAAAGAGCGCAAAAAAAAAAGAAGAGCGAAATTTTTTTTTTTCAGAGTGTGCTTTTCCCTTGTTTACGTGCCGCGCCGTGATTTTGTTAGTGTTCTAGGCTCGCGTCTCTAGCACAGTCTAGCCTAGGAGCAGCACAGTACCGTCGTTGAGCGTTTATTCAACTTTGCATCTCTGAATTGATTATTGCTGACCCTTTTTGCTACCATATTATAAGCCTTCCCAGCTCCACATACATCTACGTCGTGCGTTTGACTCTCCCTGGTAATCGCTATATCCAAGCTTTGAGAGTTTTTGACTACAATGGTTGCCGATCACCGCCTGCTGCTGGGTAAGAACTGGTAAGAATTTGAGATTTGCTTGACGGATTTGTGACACCCACCACCACCACTTGTTCGTAGTCTGTAGGATCATATTCTTGTGTGTTTCTATTGCTGCTAACCATGCCAGGATCACAAGCCGACGAGATTGACTGGGAGAATTTATCGAACAAGGAGCTTCATGATAAGTTTCAGCAAATGATGACTGAACAGGTGCAAGATGTGCTGAACAATTTTGAAGAGGCCATGGAGAAGATCACTGGCCTTGAGAAGACGTTCGAAACAAAGCTCGATAACAAGTTTAATGAATTGCTCGCGCGTCTTCCACCACCACCACCCGCTGCACCTAACGCACCTCTCCAACAACAACAACAACGACTACCTCCACGTCGCGAAGCAGACCTCC
>NW_021306665.1:0-1278 GCF_002162155.2 Triticum dicoccoides
GTTCCGATTCTTTTCTTCTCTACCGATTCGTTTTCTTTCCGATTTTTTTCGCTAAACCGTTCCGGTGTTCTAGAGCGGTTTTTCGTTCGATCTCTTTTCCGAAAACCCTAGATTGGTTTTCGTTCTCCTTTCGGACCGTTCGTCTCAACGAACGTGATCACCGATTATTTCCCGGTTAACGACGTCTGTTCGTATAACCGTTCTTCTTTTTCTTTTCGTCGGATTTATTCCGCGATCGCGATCTCAGATCCGATCTTCGTTCTAGTTTATCTTCTCGCTCGTTTATCGGAATCAGGTGATTCAAGCGCCTGGAGTTTCATCTCGAAACCGCCGTTTCGTCTAATCAACTTGAACAAGCTTTTGCTACAGTAAAATTTTGACCTAGATTCAACTTGCTAGAACCGAGTTGTTTTCTTCCGCCGTTTGTTTTTCGTCATTTGTTCGGCTCGTTCTTTCTTTGCAACCGGAGTTCTTAAGTTGAACTTTCTGGTTCGTTCTCTTGTTCGATTTTTCCCTGTGCATTAGATGAGTACTTATTGTGTGGTTACTATTGTTTGCTTATGATAGATTGACCGGAGTGTGACGATTAGATCTATCACGAGTTTTGAGTGCGAACCATCTTCATCAACTTTGCAGGCAAGTAACACTTGATCATATCTTTCCTACTACCCAGTTTTATTGCATTAGATCAAACCCTCAAACACTTGCATTGCTAGGATCTAATTAAATTGTGGGATGGGAAGTAGAAGAGGTAGCACCTATTACCTGTTACTTATGAAACCTTGGGAGTTACTTCTACGTTTGCTTATTATGCTATGCTATGCTAGTAGACGTGGATTGGGTGAGTGATATCCATGACAGATGTGAGATTGATAATTTTAATGGTTTATCTAAGGTGGCAACTTAAACACACATCTGGGTGGATTGAGGCACCTGATGTCTATCAGGACTTGCCTGTTTTTATTTTGGACCGCCACCCAGGCTCAAAGGGATCATAAGATCTTTCATGCTAGAAACTTCCGTGTGCAGCCACATGCTACTATGGGCTCTAGCATAGTTGACTAAGTTGTGCGAACTCTTACGGGGTGGACTAGCAGATGTAGGGGATGTAGGTGTACCGGTCTACCCCACATGTAAGGTGCTAGTGCTTCTGAAAGACTATGTCTCGGTCATCCGTTTCTCAAACACCATGTAGTGCGAGAAAACAAACGGAGGCGATCGAGTCATGTGGGGAAAAGTGCGCAAACCTCTGCAGAGTAACAAACTAATCATGATTAG
>NW_021306666.1:0-1156 GCF_002162155.2 Triticum dicoccoides
CAGGGAGTCCGGCCGAGGTTTCCCATACGGCCCCGAACGATGTGAACAGGGTTCCCGAGATACCTAACGGGTATTCGGTACACCGTGCCACGTACCTACCGCATCACAGCCCACCCCTACGGTCAGCGCTGTCCACGGCCTCCAGTAGGCTACAAACACCAGAAACTACTTGCAACTCCTAGACAGAGAGCTAGGGTGAATAAGAAGTCGAGCGGGGTCATATTTCAGGGCCCAATGCATGGTAGTAGCTGTATCTTAAATCACGCATACAGATCTCAGTGCTTAAGGTCGGCTTCAATGAAACAACCCACCATGTACTCCTACATGGCCTTTCATCGATACCTTTACCAAATCGTGTTCACCACACCACTCTCATTACCGACATAATCATTTCACTCCAGCCCATCACCCAGATGAACCAGACCTGACACGACTCTAAGCATAGCAGGCATAGCAAGGTAGGAACAACACATACATATGGCTCAAGCAACTCCTACACATGCTAGTGGGTTTCATCTAGTTACTATGGCAATGACAGGTCATGCAGAGGAAATGGGTTCAACTACCGTAGCACACAGCAGTTTGAAACGCGTTGTCTTAATGCAGTAAAAGAGAGCAGGAGCGAGAACATGGGATTGTATCGATATGATCAAATGGTTGGTTGCTTGCCTGATGGTCCGATGCACTGATACGGTCCTTCGTTAGGGTAATCAGGGTACTCTTCGGGGACAGAACCTGCCGCAGAGAGCACCGATACACAACATCACCAAACAATGTGCAACAATATGATGCATGCATGAAACATGGCAATATGAGTGTATTGGGCTAATGCAACTAAAGCCAGAAGGGTTTGAACAAATTTGAATCAAAGATTCAAATTTCAAATTCAAATATGGCCTTTTAAAGTGCTTTTCCTTGTTCTGCTTAAAACATCAATTTAACTTGTTTGATCATGCATGAAAATAGTACAGATGGATAGATTGGATTTTTCTGATCATTTTTCATATATAATTTGTCCAATTTGGAGTTACAGAATAAAAGTTATGAATTTTTGAAGTTTAAATAATATTCTGGAATTTCCTAATTTAAATTAAATCCAGAAAATCAATTACTGCGTCAGCCTGACGTCAGTGTGACGTCAGCAGGTCAACGGAAC
>NW_021306667.1:0-2412 GCF_002162155.2 Triticum dicoccoides
AATCCTGGAAATCATTCCGAGACCCCAAAACAGTGAGTAATACTCCACGAAATGGGCCAGAATCGGCCAAAATTGCGAGTGTTGATGACCGGCACGTAAGCGCACCTTGGGGTTTGTCAATTGTGAAAATCACTCGGAGACCCCAAAATAGTGTGTAATAGTCCACGAAAGGGCCAAAATCGGCCAAAACTACGAGTGTTGATGACCGACACGTAAGCGCACCTTGGGGTTCGTCAATCGTGGAAATCACTCCGGAGAAAAGGCTGTCTCCTGCCGCCGAAATGGCATTTTGTTACTATGCGCCGGCGAGACATGCATGGATTAGTTAGTTACTTAACTCGTTCTGACCTTGTGATCAAGAACTTGTCAACCAGCTGACTTGTTGTATTTTCTATGTCCAATTAACCGGGGGATTAGTCCGTAGGAAGGAGTAACAGATTACTGGGTTTTTTTGCTACGCGGATAATTTCAAGAGACTACATTTGGCAGCATAAGGAAATAGCAAACACGCTGATGTGACACAAATTAAAGAAAAAATAAAGGGCTAGAGTAACATAGGTAGATACCGTATCATGTTAAATAGTAACATAGGTAGATACCGTAACATAGGTAGATACCCAAGGAACCGACCGAGATGCTGACACCTTTCTCGACAGATGGCGATGAGCCAAAGGGAGGCCAGAATCTGACTGGAGGAGGCCAAGGCTCTGCACCAGGAGGAGGAAGCCGCGCAGCTGCGCCATGAGCACACAGCGGCGGCCGATTAGGCCTGCGGTGATGCCTGACTTGCCTTTTCACCGTGGGAGGTGCCACTGGGTACGAAGCCATGCTTACTAGGGGCGTGTTTGGTTGCCCGCACCGAGCCCAACCAGGCCCGCGCGGGAAGGGAGATGCCCGTTTGGTTGCCTGGTTTTCCTGTTGGGCCTGCATCGCACGCTTCTCAAAGCAGCCCAGAGCCTGGCTCGCTGCAAACCCTGGGATCAACAGTTTCTCGTGAGCTAGGCTGAGTGCGGCGCGAGGTCGCACGGGCGGGAGCGCGGCGCGAGCGAGGGGGGATGGCGGGAGATGGTAATCTGGCGCGCCGTCCCGGCGCCAAATTAGTCTCACCCCCCTTTCGCTCACTCACCCATAGCCACTGCCCCCCTTTCTTCACTACTGCCTCACCACCAGCGGCGGCTGCGATTTCAAATCTGCGCTATAGGCGGCGGCGGAAGAGGCGGCGGCGTTTGCGGCGGATCTGATGCTCCCCTTGTTGTTGCCCACCGTCTGGTCGACCTAGTCTGTGCCATGGCTCCCCCTACGCCGTCCTCGTCTCCGATGCCGGTAAGCAGCACCCCTCCTCCCTTTGTTAGCTCAGTGGTTAGGCCGTTAAGCTAGGTGTAGGATCGATTTCCCACAGAACGAACCGTCGATGTCGACTAGGTTATGGACGCACAGATAAGGCTGATAATCCAGGCAACAGCACTGATTAGTGTGATTTAGGCATGGGTCATGTTCATGCACCAGAGAGTTGTTCGTCGTGCTGGGAGACCTTTCATCCTCTATGGTCCATTGTTTTCCCGGGAACGTGAGATGATTCAAAACCTGAACTACATCTACAACTGCAATGACATCGAGGCTCTGTGGATGCTTAGAATGAAATGAGCACCATTTGCCAGGCTTGTTGAGACCTTCAGGAGCAGAGGGCTATTACAAGATAGCATCAACACCAGTGTCGAAGAGTAAGTGGCCATGTTCCTCCATGTTGTTGGCCATAACCAGAGGTTCAGGGTCATTCACAACACATTCAGGAGATCAATGGAGACCATCTATAGGTACTTCAAGCAAGTGCTTTTTGCTATTGGGGAGCTTAGAGGAGAGATGATCAGGAGACCATCTGGTCAGACTCCACCCAGGATTCGCGGAAGTCCAAGATGGTATCCGTACTTCAAGGTGAGCATTGACAATATACACTTTTCATGGCTTGATATGCTTGTATTGTTCAAGTTGAGCACTACACAGGCTTGTGATGCCATTTTCAGGACTGCATTGGGGCAATAGATCGTACTCATGTCACTATCAGAGTTCCTAGGTCATAGTCTGCAGCATACAGGGGGAGGAAGCACTACACAAGCTAGAATGTGCTTGCTGCTGTTGACTTTGATCTGAAGTTCACATTTGTGCTAGCTGGCTGGGAGGGGTCAACACATGATGCAAACATTCTTACTGACAACATGAGTCAATCTGATGGGATCAACATCCCCGACGACAAGTTCTACCTTGGAGATGCTAGCTATGCATGTCGGCCGGGTATTCTTCCACCCTTCAGGAAAACAAGGTACCATCTCAACGAGTTCTCTGGTAGGAACTTTCCTAGGACTACACATGAGCTGTTTAATCTCAGACACTCCAGCCTTAGAGTAACTGTTGAGA
>NW_021306667.1:2422-2727 GCF_002162155.2 Triticum dicoccoides
CACGTAAGCGCACCTTGGGTTTCGTCAATCGTGGAAATCACTCCGGGACCCCAAAACAGTGAGTAATAGTCCACGAAACGGGCCAGAATCGGCGAAAACTGCGAGTGTTGATGACCGACACGTAAGCGCACCTTGGGGTTCGTTAATCGTGAAAATCACTCCGGGACCCGAAAACAGTGAGTAATAGTCCACGAAATGGGCCAGAATCTGCCAAAACTGCGAGTGTTGATGACCGGCACGTAAGTGGACCTTGGCGGAAATCACTCCGGGACCCCAAAACAGTGAGTAATAGTTCACGAACGGGC
>NW_021306667.1:2737-3405 GCF_002162155.2 Triticum dicoccoides
GTGGAAATCACTTCGGGACCCCAAAACAGTGAGTAATAGTCCACGAAACGGGCCAGAATCGGCCAAAACTGCGAGTGTTGATCACCGACACTTAAGCGCACCTTGGGGTTCGTTAATCGTGAAAATCACTCCGGGACCCCAAAACAGTGAGTAATAATCCACGAAACGGGCCAGAATCGGCCAAAATTGCGAGTGTTGATGACCGGCACGTAAGCGCACCTTGGGGTTCGTCAATCGTGAAAATCACTCCGGGACCCCAAAACAGTGCGTAATAATCCACGAACGGGCCAAAATGGGCCAAAACTACGAGTGTTGATGACCGACACGTAAGCGCACCTTGGGGTTCGTCAATCGTGGAAATCACTTCGGGACCCCAAAACAGTGAGTAATAGTCCACGAAACGGGCCAGAATCGGCCAAAACTGCGAGTGTTGATCACCGACACTTAAGCTCACCTTGGGGTTCGTTAATCGTGAAAATCACTCCGGGACCCCAAAACAGTGAGTAATAATCCACGAAACGGGCCAGAATCGGCCAAAATTGCGAGTGTTGATCACCGGCACGTAAGCGCACCTTGGGGTTCGTCAATCGTGAAAATCACTCCGGGACCCCAAAACAGTGCGTAATAATCCACGAACGGGCCAAAATGGGCCAAAACTACGAGTGTTG
>NW_021306668.1:0-1001 GCF_002162155.2 Triticum dicoccoides
ACAAGCTATGCATTCCAGCTAGCTCCGTTCGTCTTTTGTTGTTGCAGGAGGCGCATGGAGGAGGATTAATGGGACACTTTGGCGTGAAGAAGACGGAGGACGTACTTGCTACACATTTCTTTTGGCCAAAGATGAGACGGGATGTTGAGCGTTTTATTGCTCGCTGCACTACATGTCAAAAAGCTAAGTCACGACTCAATCCTCATGGTTTATATATGCCTTTGCCTGTACCTAGTGTTCCTTGGGAGGATATATCTATGGACTTTGTTTTAGGTTTACCTCGAACAAAGAAGGGGAGGGATAGCATATTTGTTGTCGTAGATAGATTCTCGAAAATGGCACACTTTATACCATGTCATAAAAGCGATGATGCTGTTAATGTTGCTGATTTGTTCTTTCGTGAAATTATTCGCTTGCATGGTGTGCCAAATACTATTGTTTCAGATCGTGATACTAAATTTCTTAGCCACTTTTTGATAGGGGCAAAGGTGTCCCGTCTTTCGATGAGATGGTGGATTTCGCTTTGGTGGAAGTCGACTTTGATGATCCGACTACGAACGTGCGAGGACGTCGCGCCTTAGCAATCGCTAAACCAACTCCGAGAGGTTATTGACCACGCCGGAGCACGATCAACCTGACCACGAGGGTCTGTTTCCTGCGAGCAAACGAAGAACAAGCAAGAAACTAAGATTGCAATCTGGATATTGCGAATATAAGATGAAAGCTTTATTGATCAAGGTGGGGTTCTGTGACGCCTTTGTCTGGTCGTTGAACACAAACAAAGTACGCGAAGTTGCAGCTATGGCGAACTTTTAATCTAAACAAAACCCAAAGTCTAAACGATGCCCTAAGGGCTGTATATATGGAGGAAGAGGGGGGGAATTTCGTGGCCCTTGGTGGAGGGGTCCGAAATCAACCCTATCTCTTGTTTCCCCACACATACGGACTCTAAAAATAGCCTATACTTATGTATTTCGAAATTACATGGGCCTGGCCCAATA
>NW_021306669.1:0-1546 GCF_002162155.2 Triticum dicoccoides
CCTTATAACTTTTAATCAGAAAAGTATTTTTGATTGATTCTTTTTCTGTTCTCTTTAAAATTTTGTCTAGTTTTTTATCAGATTTATTTGAAAAATATTTGGTTTACCTTCTGTGCACTCCTTGGTATTTACGTTAGCGCATATATTTTCTTTAAACCGTAGATACCGAAGGACGTGACGGAGCCGCGAACTTCACCGAGCTAGGCTCCGACTACTCTGAACCAGGCAAGCATGTTTGAACTTTTGATATGATGAGTGTCTTGGCATGTTTTGCATTTAGTTAGTTTCATGGCATGTTGGTAAGCATACCGATGAACGTTATTTTAT
Organism: Triticum dicoccoides; assembly: GCF_002162155.2. NCBI lineage: Eukaryota > Viridiplantae > Streptophyta > Magnoliopsida > Poales > Poaceae > Triticum > Triticum dicoccoides. The sequence continues at coordinate 328 of NW_021306669.1, forward strand.
GTGAAAATAAGGTGAGTGAGTTCAATGATCCATACGTGGATGAATGTGAATATGAATGGCCATGTGTTGGCATGAGGATGGGTACGATGGCAGTGTTGTAGCATGCCAGTCTTACGCCAGACTATGTGACTTCAGTGTCAAACCATATCGGTCCAGTACCTATCATTTCTTTCCTTGTACTACCACATGTTTTCCGTAAGGAATATGGTTTAGTAAGTTGCAAACCACTTTCATGGTACACACCAAAGAGGAGAGGCCGTGATGATGGTTCCATGGCCCTGGATTAAAGCCAGTCATCCGGTCAGGGGGCATGGGTGTTTCCGGTTGGGACCGAGAGGGGGGCACCCCTTAGAGCGCGTGTATATAAATTTGATCCCATGCTATTCGAGATTGTGATCTCCCCGTCTCAAAAGTTTTTCTTGGACGATGACTAGGGTGATTCCTAGCATCGGGAGGTAGGATGGGTGTGTACCGGTTAGCTGTGTTTTCTTCCGAAATACCGTAAACGGAACTAGTCCTTCGTGACTACGGAAATCCGTTGACTGTGGGAAAATTTTTGTACAAACTCTGCAGAGTCATATATTCCTCCAAATCATCTCTTCCATGTCAAGTTTCGTTCCATCTTATCCTAATCGATTGTGAGCTTTGATGACAGAGACTCCGGTGAATCGCATGAGTGCTAAGTCCGGTTGAATGATTATCCCTGTGGATGGACTAACCCGTTTATTCTCATGGATTGAATGTTTATTATGAGTATTATTTACTGATGAACTTTTAAAGCCCTTTCTGCGATGTCGCTCAGACGTCCAACTGTGGCATTTCTTTTAAAGCCCTTTATGTGATGTCGCTCAGACGTCCGACTGTGGCATTTCTTTTAAAGCCCTTTCTGCGATGTCGCTCAGACGTCCGACTGTGGCATTTCTTTTAAAGCCCTTTATGCGATGTCGCTCAGACGTCCGACTGTGGCATTTCTTTTAAAGCCCTTTCTGTGATGTTGCTCAGACGTCCGACTGTGGCATTTCTTTTAAAGCCCTTTTTGCGATGTCGCTCAGACGTCCGACTGTGGTATTTCTTTTAAAGCCCTTTATGTGGTGTCGCTAAGACGCCCGACTGTGGCATCTTTTTTCCTTATTTTTATTTTGTTCACCTTTCGAGGCGTCGCTTCAGACACCCGATCGGTCTTCATTTGTGTTATGTTGGGATTTCAGGCGGACTACCG
>NW_021306670.1:0-1414 GCF_002162155.2 Triticum dicoccoides
CTACTTCTATGACTAACGCGTTTAGCAATAAAGTAAAGTAGTTTACATGGCGTTCTTCAATGACACGCAGGTCATACAATAAATAAAGACAACTCCTATGGCTCCTGCCGGTTGTCATACTCATCGACATGCAAGTCGTGAATCCTATTACAAGAACATGATCAATCTCATACATCACATATATCATTCATCACATCCTTTTGGCCATATCACATCACATAGCATACCCTGCAAAAACAAGTTAGACGTCCTCTAATTGTTGTTTGCATGTTTTACGTGGCTGCTATGGGTTTCTAGCAAGAACGTTTCTTACCTACGCAAAACCACAACGTGATATGCCAATTGCTATTTACCCTTCATAAGGACCCTTTTCATCGAATCCGTTCCGACTAAAGTGGGAGAGACTGGCACCCGCTAGCCAACTTATGCACCAAGTGCATGTCAATCGGTGGAACCTGTCTCACGTAAGAGTACGTGTAAGGTTGGTCCGGGCCGCTTCATCCCACAATACCGTCAAAACAAGATTGGACTAGTAACGGTAAGCATATTGAACAACATCAACGCCCACAACTACTTTGTGTTCTACTCGTGCAAAGAATCTACGCAATAGACCTAGCTCATGATGCCACTGTTGGGGAACGTAGCAGAAATTCAAAATTTTCCTACGTGTCACCAAGATCTATCTATGGAGAGACCAGCAACGAGTAGAAAGAGAATGCATCTACATACCCTTGTAGATCGCTAAGCGGAAGCGTTCAAGTTAACGGGGTTGATGGAGTCGTACTCGTCATGATTCAAATCACCGATGATCAAGTGCCGAACGCACGACACCTCCGCGTTCAACACACGTACAGCCCGGTGACGTCTCCCACGCCTTGATCCAGCAAGGAGAGAGGGAGAGGTTGAGGAAGACTCCATCCAGCAGCAGCACAATGGCGTGGTGGTGGTGGAGGAGCGTGGCAATCCCGCAGGGCTTCGCCAAGCACCATGGGAGAGGAGGACTTGGGAGAGGGGGAGGGCTGCGCCAGAACTTTGTGTGAAGCTCCCATGCGCCTCCCCACTATATATAGGGGTGGAGGGGCTGGTTTCTTGCCCTCCAAGTCCATTGGGGCGTTGGCCAAGGTGGGAGGAAAGAAATCCCATTATTTCCTTCCCCACCGATTGTTATCCCCCCCTTTTAGGGATCTTGATCTTATCCCTTCGGGATATGATCTTATTCCTTCTAAGGGGGGATCTTGGTGCGCCTTGACCAGGGGTGTGGGGCCTTGCCCCCACTACCCACGTCCATGTGGGCCCCCCCATGCAGGTGGGCCCCACTCCGGAACCTTCTAGAACCTTCCCGGTACAATACCGAAAAATCCCGAACATTTTCCGGTGGCCAAAATAGGACTTCCCATATATAAATCTTTACCTC
>NW_021306671.1:0-1026 GCF_002162155.2 Triticum dicoccoides
ACAAAGTTCCTGGTCTGCTTGTCACCGTATTTATCGAAGAGGGGCGGTAGGCCTTGCTCGGCACGGTCCGCCTCCTCCTTGTCCCATATAGGCTCCGCCACTCTGTAACCGCCGGGACCGAGTGTGTGTTCCCCTATGTTCAGCTCCCACATTTGTTTCCCCCACTCACTTGATTGGGAGCTTGCGGTGCTCGAGCAATTGATCTTGAAGTCGTTGTAGTCATCTTCGGTGATCGAAGGATTTTTCTCCTTGATCTTCTCATAACTCTCACCTTTCTCGATCATTCTCTTCACATTGCTTTTCCAAGTAGACAGGGCCTTGCTCATCTTCGTGAGGGCAGCATTGTTCACTTTATTCCCTTTGAGGCTTGTGTTTTCGAGTTCAGCGGGGAACTTGTATCGTTCGTGCAGCTTCGTGAAGAGGAGGTGGCGCAAATTCCCCCGGCCAGGATGCCTCAGGTTCTCGGTGTTGATCGAGACGGTGCTCCGGACAATGCACCCGAGCTGAAGCGAGTACCCCTTGACTATTCGTTCGGGCGCCGTTGGATTCCCGTTGGAGTCCACTTCAGTAACTTCCTCCTTGAGGGTGCGGAGCACGATCGAGCGCCGGTCCTTCCGTTGCCTCTTCGGCTGGCTGCTATCTGTGCGTGCGCCGCCATCATCAGTGGTGGCATCCTCGGCGGCACCATCAGTGGTGGCATCAGTGTGGTCATCCTCGGTGGCACCATCCGTGGTCTCAGGATCGGTGGGGAAGGCGGCGGCCTCATACAAGTGAGGTTGTTCCTCCATCTCCTGGGACAGCTCCCAGAATGCCTTGCCGCCCGAACCCCCGGCCTCATCGTTGTGGGCCATGTTTCTCTCTAAATAGAAACAAAGTTTGGTCAAAAAGTTGGTTATTGTCAAGGAACAAGATCATGGTCTCATCATTTAGGGTTTGTCGACACCGAGGCATCCTAAAATCTAAGCTTTTATCATTGAGGGTTTTTCGACGCCAAGGCACCCTAAAATCCTAACTTTTCATCATTTC
>NW_021306672.1:0-1244 GCF_002162155.2 Triticum dicoccoides
TTTACGTGTCGGTCATCAACACTCGCAGTTTTGGCTGATTCTGGCCCGTTTCATGGACTATTACTCACCGTTTTGGGGCCCTAAAGTGATCTTCACGGTTGTTTGACCCCATGGTGCGCTTACGTGTCGATCATCAACAAGCGCATTTTGGGACGATTTTGGCCCATTTCTTGCATTATTACTTAGTTTTGGGGTCCCGGAGTGATTTCCACGATTGACGAACTCCACGGTGCGTTTAAGTGTCGGTCATAAACACTCACAATTTTGGCCAATTCTCGTCCGTTTCGTGCACTATTACTCACCGTTTCGGCGTCCCAGAGAGATTTCCACGATTGACAATCCCCGGAGTGTGTTTGCGTGTCTGTCGTCAACACTCACAGTTTTGGCCAATTCTGACGAGATTCATGGGCTATTATTCACCATTTAGGGCTCCCGAAGCAATTTCCATAGTTGTGGAACCCCAAGGTGCGTTTAGGTGTCGGTCATCAACACTCACTGTTTTGGGGCCCCGGTGTGATTTCCACGATTAACGATCCCCGGGGTGCGTTTACATGTCGGTCATCAATACTAGTAGTTTTGGCCAATTCTGGCCCGTTTCGTGGACAATTACTCACTTTTTTGGGGCCCCGGAATGATTTCCACGATTAACGAACCCCCGGGTGCGCTTACATGTCGGTTATGAACACTCACAGTTTTGGCCAATTCTAACGCGTTTTGTGGACTTTTAGTCACCGTTTTCTGGGCCTGAAGTGATTTCCATAGTTGTTGAACCCCAAGGCGCACTTACGTGTTAGTCATCAACACTCACTGTTTTGGCTGATTCTGGCCTGTTTCATGGACTATTACTCACTGTTTTGGCGCCCCGGAGTGATTTCCACGGTTAACGAACCGCAGGGTGCATTTACGTGTCGGTCATCAACACTCGCAGTTTTGGCCGATTCTGGCCCGTTTCTTGGACTATTACTCTGTTTTTTGGTCCAAGCGTGATTTCCATGATTTACGAACCCCGTGGTGCATTTACGTGTCGGTCAATGACACTCACAATTTTGGCCAATTTCTGGCCTGTTTTGTGTACTATTACTCACCGTTTTGGCGTCCCAGAGCGATTTCCATTATTTACAATCCCCGGGTGCGTTTGCGTCTCTGTCGTCAACACTCACAGTTTTGGCCAATTCTGACGCGATTCGTGGACTATTACTCATCATTTAGGGGTCCCGAAGCGATTCCATAGTGGTTGAACCCTA
>NW_021306673.1:0-2003 GCF_002162155.2 Triticum dicoccoides
CGTGCTCTCAAGAACTTGAGCATTTCCATATTCATCAAGGTTTACCAACATCCGTGTCAAGGGTGCTGACAACACAACATACTACCATGATAAATAGCGATGGACGATGCAGATGCGAAGGAGGATAACACTTTCTCAGATTTCACCTTAGCGAGGCCAAGCAAATAAAATCTGGATGATCGACCGAGAGACATTTAGCACTCCGCTTCTAATGTTCTCCTTGATGTGCTAGTATAACCCATTCATAGATATGGCTTGATATCTAAAACATCAAGTAAAAGGTCGGACTTCGGGATCTCAAAATCCATAGGGGCAACTAGGGAGGAAATCCTACGAAATCCCTATGGGGAGGTGGCCAACTTCCTCAATCAAGATATTATAATAACAGGTCTTCCGGCTGGGTGTGTTGGCCACGACATCCACTTTACCGGTTATCGAGGGACCAATATTATAGTTCTTGGAGAATGTTCCAACCATCATATCTGCCTGAGATTCAGATCTGGTTGGTGTCAGGATATCCCAGACTCATCAAGTCTAGAAAGAAAAATGAAAGTTTGCAACACAAATCGACGAGATGACGTTGCGAGATTCTCGGGAAATGAACTACGATAGCAAGCTCCAAAACATGAGCTGGTTCTGCTACAAACATGTGAACACGTTGTCCCAGACAAGCATGGCCACGTGGTAGTCTTATAATAAAACACTACCGAGTTCAGGAGGGGGAACCATCAACGAGGGTATCGAAGTTCTTTCATAAGTCCGGATTAGCTCTTATGAAGGAACTCCTTCTCCTTGAACAAATCAATCAGTGGCTTGGTGTGCTAGGGATACATATAGATTGAAGGTTGCAAGTCTTCAAACCACAACATTCTTCGCACGTGTGCATGACTGATTTGGAATGATTCCAAAGAAAGCAACATTGACTTTCTCGAATCCACGGCGGCAACTTGCATCAGGTGCACATGAATTAAAGGAAGTCACTACCTTCATCCAAACATATGCTTCATGAGCTAGCATGAACAAATGCTTTCAAAAGTTTCCAACACTAGCTTAACATTCAGCAAAATTATGGAGAAGACAAGGATGTTGTCAATGGGCTCAACAACAATTCATCTAGGTTTCCTTTTAAAAGGAATTCCATAGTTAAGTGAACACGGTGATAGCATTGGTCAGACCCAAAGGATATAATGGTGTATGCTCGAGGGATCAACCACGATTAAGACAACATTACGAACATCGTTGGTTCCGACTTGATTTGACGATAGCCCACACTCAAATCAAAGGATTGATAAGACAATAGGTCCAGCAACTGATCACAAGGACCAATCGATGAAGATATCATCTTTCTTCAACACACACTACACAAGAATATCCCTTTGAAACGAACTAAGTCAGGCAAGCTTTTATCTTCCAATCCTCCAAGTTGTCGTTTAGCTTAACCAACTAGCTCAGGGATATCTAACACCGATCCTTGGAGAGAAGGTGGTTCACAAGAAACCAACTTGATCACGAACTCAACATAGCGGTCAGGTGACAACCCGGTAACATTTCCGAGAAGATCTTCGGAAAATCACAAACCACCGGTATGTTACTAAGCTTAAGAACAATCTTGCTTTCCAGGGCAAGACGATATGATCAGTAGAGCAAGGATTTGAAATAACCCTAACTCATCGATCGAGGAGTGAACCAGGAGAATAGACTAGGTAGCACGATCAATCTTAGAATGATGATTCAATAACCAACACACTAAGAATGAAATTATTGTCCTTTAACTACCCAGCAACGAGGTAGCTAGGCGTATTGATTTCACACATCATGATTCACCTGTCGGCGCTCCGGCTGCAACAACACGGAACCGAGGAATGAAAAAGGATGGCGAGAAGTATCACTATGTCAAGAATTCACAAAAGGTGGTGCAATTCTCATGAAATTCCTGTCATAAAGAAGGTAATACTTCAGGGTAGAACAGAACCAAAAGCTGGATTGGCATTTGATCTGCGGAA
>NW_021306674.1:0-1271 GCF_002162155.2 Triticum dicoccoides
GATACATTTGTTTTGCTTACAAATGAAGGGCCTAGCTTGGAGAAGGATGAACATTGGAGCAAGAACAAGCATGGAGATGATGGCATGCGCAAGGGGAACAAGAACGGAGTTACAAGTGATGATTTCAGGACTTTGAAGCCACCATAATGGGTGCATGAAGCCTTGGACGAAATATACAAGATGCCACTTCATAAATTTCGTCCCGAGGCTATTTTAGGTGCTGCGTCACCTTATTATTGGGCCAGGCCCATGTAATTTCGAAATACATAAGTATAGGCTATTTTTAGAGTCCGTATGTGTGGGGAAACAAGAGATAGGGTTGATTTCGGACCCTCCACCAAGGGCCACGAAATTCCCCCCTCTTCCTCCATATATACAGCCCTTAGGGCATCGTTTAGACTTTGGGTTTTGTTTAGATTAAAAGTTCGCCATAGCTGCAACTTCGAGTACTTCGTTTGTGTTCAACGACCAGACAAAGGCGTCACAGAACCCCACCTTGATCAATAAAGCTTTCATCTTATATTCGCAATATCCAGATTGCAATCTTAGTTTCTTGCTTGTTCTTCGTTTGCTCGCAGGAAACAGACCCTCGTGGTCAGGTTGATCGTGCTCCGGCGTGGTCAATAACCTCTCGGAGTTGGTTTAGCGATTGCTAAGGCGCGACGTCCTCGCACGTTCGTAGTCGGATCGTCAGAGTCGACTTCCACCAAAGCGAAATCCACCATCTCATCGAAAGACGGGACACCTTTGCCTATATCAAGTGGTATCAGATTTCCAGGTTGCTCGGTGAGATTTTACAGTTTTTCGTAGTTCAGATCGAGTCTGTTCTTCATACCTACAGTCCACGAAAAAGCCAAAAAAAAATTAGGGTTAGTTCATCATATCCGAACCAATCTGAGCCTTTGCATAATCTTTTTAGGGTTTTGCTTTGTTGAATTTGCGGTTGCATCGTCGTGTCTAGTTGCTGGTCTTAGAGTCTAGTCTTTTAGAGTTTCGAGTTCTGGTCATAAGTTGTCACGCCGCCGCCGCACCATCATCATCGCCCCTGCCATCTACCACCACCGCACCGAATCCGTATCCATATACCACCACCAATCCGTGTCCATATACCACCACCGATCCATATCCATATACTACCACCGCTACCACCACCGCTGCCATATACCACCACCATATATCCACCACCAATCCGAGTTCCTTGCTTATTAGGTTTGTTTTCGGGATCCATCCAGATTCCGATTCGTGTTTCCTTGCCGGAGTAGGTTTCGGAA
>NW_021306675.1:0-1232 GCF_002162155.2 Triticum dicoccoides
TACAAACATGTTTACAAAAATAAAATGCTAATTTATGACCACTTTCCATTTTTACCCTTGCAACCCCATTGGTGAAATAATGGTCTATCTGCATTGGAAGTTACTGAGTAAAAGTGACGTAGTATGCACTAATGTAGGTTTGTAATCTTTTGGAGCTTATGTTGAAAATGCATGTCTGGCCTTTTGCAGGAAACATAAACCTCATGGGTCTCGCCATGCTTGTTCTACCGGTGCTCTTAGGGTTGTTTTATGGAGCAAGTGACATTAATTGCTCAATAGTTCATGGTAACACCACAGACCACCATTCACTGCTTGATTTCAAAGGGGCCATCAGAGCGGACCCAAGAGGAGCCTTGCGCTCTTGGAATGAGAACATCCACTACTATATGTGGTCGGGCATCAAGTGCATCACAATGCACCCAGAGCATGTTACAGTACTAAATCTTGCCAACATGAGCTTGACAGGCCAAATCACACCCTCTCTAGGAAATCTAACCTTCCTTCAGGAACTTACACTATCCAACAATCTCTTCTCTGGCCAGTTGCCCCCTCTCAATTGTCTTATAAGATTAGAGATCCTTTACCTACAGAACAACTTGTTGCAGGGGAACATTCCGAATGCACTTACAAATTGTTCCAAACTCCTTGGACTAGACCTCTCTTCTAACATGCTAGTGGGTTTGATTCCTGGAAATATAGGTTCCCTCTACAATCTAATGGGAATTGACCTTTCCACTAATAGCCTCATGGGAAACATTCCACCAACCTTCGGCAACAACACTTACTTAGAAGAGCTACGACTTACCCACAATCAACTCAAAGGAAGCATTCCCGAAGAGCTTGGGAAATTGCCGGACATGACAAAGGACCGGGCGGTGTTTCTCGGTCAGAATAGGCTATCAGGTAGAGTTCCAGCAACATTGTTTAATCTATGCAAGCTTATAATACTGGACCTAAGTACAAATAAGCTAAGGGGCACATTACCATATGATATTGGTAATCTATCTGTCGCGCTTCAATGGCTAGTTTTGGGTGCAAACAACTTGTCTGGGACAGTGCCACCGAGCATTGGGGCCCTAAAGAACCTTACAGTTTTAGATCTTGGAGGAAACAACTTCGTTGGACCAATACCATATTCCGTCGGGAATCTGCCAAAGTTATGGAAGCTTGATCTTTCCAATAATCATTTTGATAGTTGGTAGCAGAACGACACTGCTAATGACTTATTCATG
>NW_021306676.1:0-2005 GCF_002162155.2 Triticum dicoccoides
CCCCCCCCCTCTGGACCGCCTTTCCAGTTTTAAAAAAATAAAAAAATGATAAAAATGTCAAAAAAATAAAAGAAAATAAGTTTGCCATGTCATATGTGGTCTAGTTGTTGGGAAAATTTACAAATATAAATTTCGACTTTATTTGCAAAATATATCTGGAAATTTGTAAAATGGGCATAACTTTTGCATACGAACTCGGATTAAAAAGTTTTATATATGAAAAATCATCTACTCGAAAAGTTACATCCGAATTTAACTGGGGGAACCCTGTTAAACATTTTCAAAATCCCCAGAAACCTAACACAAAAAAAGTTACGGGGCTTTCAAGATCTAAAGGCAAAAAAATTCAAAACAAAGGTTTGGGATACTTCGTACGTATGCATGACCGATTTGGGATGATTCCAAGGGAAACAAAACAAACCTTTCTCAAATTCATGGCGGCAACTTACACCTAATGCACGTGAACTTGGAGAAAGTCACTTCTTTCATCCAAGCATAAGCTTCATGAACGGAACACGAAGGCATTGCTTACAAGGTTTTCAACACTAGGTTGATGTTCAACATGAATCATGGGGGAGACAAAAATGCTGCTGATGGGCTCAACAACAACTCATCAGAATTTTCCATATTACTGGACTTCCACCATCATGTGAACACGGTGATAGCAATGGTTAGACCAAAAGATGTAATGGTGTATGCTCGAGGGATCAACCACGAGTAAGACAACATTACGAAAATCGTTGGTTCTGATTTGACTTGACGATAGCGCATACTCAATTCAAAGTCTTGACAAGGCAATAGATCAAACAACTGATCACGAAGACCAATCAATGGAGATATCATCTTTCTTCAACACACACACACGCACAAAAGATATCCCTTAACATGAACTAAGTCAGACAAGCTTTTATCTTCCAACTCTCCAAGTTGTTGTTTAGCTTAACCAACTAGCTCAAGGAATCCGACACGGATTCATGGAGAAAGGGTGGCTTACAAGAAACCCCCCCCCCCTGTGGACCGACTTTTTAGTTTTTAAAAAAATAAAAAATGATAAAAATGTCAAAAAAATAAAAGAAAATAAGTTTGCCCATGTCATATGTGGTCTAGTTGTTGGGAAAATTTACAAATATAAATTTCGACTTTATTTGCAAAATATATCTGGAAATTTGTAAAATGGGCATAACTTTTGCATACGAACTCGGATTAAAAAGTTTTATATATGAAAAATCATCTACTCGAAAAGTTACATCCGAATTTAACTAGGGGAACCCCGTTAAACATTTTCAAAATCCCCAAAAACCTAACACAAAAAAAGTTACGGGGCTTTCAAGATCTAGAGGCAAAAAAATTCAAAAAAAGGTTTGGGATACTTCGTACGTATGCATGAACGATTTGGGATGATTCCAAGGGAAACAAAACAAACATTTCTCAAATTCATGGCGGCAACTTACACCTAATGCACGTGAACTTGGAGAAAGTCACTTCTTTCATCCAAGCATAAGCTTCATGAACGGAACACGAAGGCATTGCTTACAAGGTTTTCAACACTAGGTTGATGTTCAACATGAATCATGGGGGAGATAAAAATGCTGCTGATGGGCTCAACAACAACTCATCAGAATTTTCCATATTACTGGATTTCCACCATCATGTGAACACGGTGATAGCAGTGGTCAGACCAAAAGATGTAATGGTGTATGCTCGAGGGATCAACCACGAGTAAGACAACATTACGAAAATCGTTGGTTCTGATTTGACTTGATGATAGCCCATACTCAAGTCAAAGTCTTGACAAGGCAATAGATCCAACAACTGATCACGAAGACCAATCAATGGAGATATCATCTTTCTTCAACACACACACACGCACAAAAGATATCACTTAATATGAACTAAGTCAGACAAGCTTTTATCTTCCAACTCTCCAAGTTGTTGTTTAGCTTAACCAACTAGCTCAGGGAATCCGACACAGATTCATGGAGAAAGGGTGGCTTACAAGAAACCC
>NW_021306677.1:0-1321 GCF_002162155.2 Triticum dicoccoides
TCCTCCTCGTCGTCTCACGCGACCAGAAGAGCCCCGGAACGCCGCCCCCGACGTTTTCCCCCTCGCCGGCCGCCGAGGATCTTCTCCGTCGATTCGGCCACTCCGGCGCGCCCCCGAGCCCACTAACCCTCCCTGCAGCTCCGCGGTGAGCCCTCGACCCGATTCCCCCTCTCCCCGTGCCCCACCTCCCTCTCTAGCTAGCCCCACCACCTTGCCCGAGAATCCCTCGCCGTCGGCCATGGCGCCGTCGCGGCCACAGCCGTCACCGCTTGCTTATGAGCCCGCCAACGCGCTCAGCGCATTCGAAGGAGCTCAAATCACCCAACTGCTGCTCCTCCCGTGCTCTCTGGCATAGTTCCCGTCGATAGCCGAACTCCGGCAGCCGCAAAAGAGCTCGCCGCCGTTAACTCCGGCCACCCCAGCACCAAACACCGCCACCGTTGGATGCGCCACATCGCCAGCTACTCGTAGCACCCACCCGCGCATCAAACCGTGGCCGGAGCAGCGTTTCCGACGCCCTCCGCCGTTGCTGGCGTCGCCGGCGACAAGCCGCGGGTCAACTCCGGCGGGTTTGACCCGGGGTTTGACCCCCTGACGTGTGGGCCCAGGAGCCTGGTTGATTAGGGTTAGATTAGTTAGCGTTAATTAACCTAGCTAATTAGATAGGCCACTGACATGCGGGCCCCGCCCGGCTAACTAAGTTAGTTAGGGCTAACTAACCTGGTTAGTTGACTGGGTCACTGACCAGTGGACCCCACTGGTCAGGTTTGACCTGGACCCGCCTAGTTGACCTGCTGACATCAGCATGACCTAGTGCTGACGCAATAAATCATTTTCTGGATTTGTTATAATTCAGGAAATTCCAGAAAATGCCTAAAACTTCAATAAATCATAGAAAATTAACCGTAACTCCAAATTAAATAATTTATATATGAAAAATTATCAGAAAAATTCAAGGAATCCATTTGTACCATTTTCATGCATGTTAGAACAACTTATAGCTGCTGTTTAGCACAAATCAATTAAAGGACATTTAAATAATCACATATGGAGTTTGAATTTGAATCTTGTATTCAAACCAACCCCATTTAACTTGTTGCTAGTTACATTAGCTCAAAACACATTCATATTGCCATGTCATAGCATGCATCATTTTGAGCATTGCATTGATTGTGTTTTTCTGTGTTGCCGGTATTTGTCCCCTCTCGATAGACGTGATACCGATGATGTGATCGTTGACACTGATGAAGACTCAATGCTATCTTCAGAAGTGCCAGGCAAGCAAAACCCCCTTGTTCATTCCGATAAAATCCCACTCTCT
>NW_021306678.1:0-1096 GCF_002162155.2 Triticum dicoccoides
CATGGCATCAACAGGGCACACAAGTGATATTATTTGTCGTCGTTGTAAGGGAGGAGGTCATTATGCGAGAGAATGCAAATCTCCGCGTGTGATGATTGCTACCGCGGATGGTGGATATGAGTCTGCTAGTGACTATGATGAGGAGACTTTGGCTCTTATTACACGTGAAGAACATGGTGGAGATGATTCTGATCATGAGACGCAATACATGGCTCCTGAAGACGCTGACAGGTATGAATGTTTAGTTGCTCAACGTGTTTTGAGTGTGCAGGTCACACAAGCTGAGCAAAATCAGAGGCACAATTTGTTCCATACCAAGGGAGTTGTGAAGGAACGTTCTGTGCGCGTCATCATAGACGGAGGGAGCTGCAACAACTTGGCTAGCATGGAGATGGTGGAGAAGCTTTCTCTCACCACAAGACCACATCCACATCCTTACTACATCCAATGGTTCAACAACAGCGGCAAGGTTAAGGTAACTCGTACTGTTCGTGTGCATTTTAGTATCTCTACATATGCTGATTATGTTGATTGTGATGTGGTACCTATGCAAGCATGTTCCTTATTACTTGGTAGACCATGGCAATTTGATAAAAATTCTGTACACCATGGTAGAAACAATCACTATACTCTTGTTCATAAGGGTAAAAATATTACTTTGCTTCCTATGACTCCTGATTCCATTTTGAAAGATGATATTAATAGAGCTAATAAAGCAAAACAGGAGACGAATAAGAGTGAAAATCAGATTGTGGCAAAAGAATTTGAGCAACAAATGAAGCCTAATAATAAACCATATAGTGTTGCTTCTGAAATTAAATTGAAAAGTGCATGTTTATTTGCCACCAAATCTGATATTGATGAGCTAGATTTCAGCAAATCTGTTTGCTATGCTTTTGTGTGCAAAGAGGCATTATTTTCATTCGAGGACGTGCCTTCCTCTTTGCCTCCTGCTGTCACTAACATTTTGCAGGAGTTCGCTGACGTCTTTCCACAAGACGTGCCACCGGGATTACCGCCTATTCGAGGGATTGAGCATCAGATTGACTTAATTCCCGGTGCTTCACTGCCAAACCGTGCACCATACCGTACCAAT
>NW_021306679.1:0-6890 GCF_002162155.2 Triticum dicoccoides
AATATTCTTCTACAGAATTTTTTCCTTGTCTTAAACGCTGCAATTTTTGAAGCAATTCACGTTGATAATATGGTGGAACCCAACGCGTACGCATAGCAGTTTTCAAAGCAGCCCAAGTAGTTGGAATAGGATATAATCTACAATGTTCAGACCACCATACACATGCAAAACTAGTGAAAGCACAAACAGCAGCAGCAACTCGTCTCTCCTCAGGATATTGTAAACATGTAAATTGTTGTTCAGTTTCTAACTCCCAAGTAAGATATATATCAGGAACATATCTACCCTCAAATGGTGGAATATTCAATTTTAGTTTAGGAATATGGACATCATCTCGTACCTGAGGTGGTGGTGCAGGCCTACCATTACGAATATATACCTGAGGTCGACCTGCTGGTGGTGGTGCTGGTGGCTGCTCGTAGATCTGATTTTGATCAACCTCATCCTCATAATCGCCCACATAATCATCCTCCTCCGCATCAGCAGCAGGAGCCACAGAAGTATCAACAGCAGCACCAACAGTTTGGCCAAACGCAAGAGGGACACGGCTTGCTCGGCGGAGGTCTGCTTCGCGACGTGGAGGTAGTCGTTGTTGTTGTTGTTGTTGGAGAGGTGCGTTAACTGCAGCGGGTGGTGGTGGTGGAAGACGCGCAAGCAATTCATTAAACTTGTTATCGAGCTTTGTTTCGAACGTCTTCTCAAAGCCAGTGATCTTCTCCATGGCCTCTTCAAAATTGTTCAGCACATCTTGCACCTGTTCAGTCATCATTTGCTGAAACTTATCATGAAGCTCCTTGTTCGATAAATTCTCCCAGTCAATCTCGTCGGCTTGTGATCCTGGCATGGTTAGCAGCAATAGAAACACACAAGAATATGATCCTACAGACTACGAACAAGTGGTGGTGGTGGGTGTCACAAATCCGTCAAGCAAATCTCAAATTCTTACCAGTTCTTACCCAGCAGCAGGCGGTGATCGGCAACCGTTGTAGTCAAAAACTCTCAAAGCTTGGATAGAGCGATTACCAGGGAGAGTCAAACGCACGACGTAGATGTATGTGGAGCTGGGAAGGCTTATAATATGGTAGCAAAAAGGGTCAGCAATAATCAATTCAGAGATGCAAAGTTGACTAAACGCTCAACGACGGTACTGTGCTGGTCCTAGGCTAGACTGTGCTAGAGACGCGAGCCTAGAACACTAACAAAATCACGGCGCGGCACGTAAACAAGGGAAAAGCACACTCTGGAAAAAAAATTTCGCTCTTTTTTTTTTGCGCTCTTTTTTTTTGCGCTGGTTTTTTTTTTTGCGAAAAATCACTATAATGGCGAGTGTCTCAAAACTCTTCTTAGCTCAAACTGACAGGATGGGCACGAAATTTTTTTGACCAATTTTTTTTTTTGACTGCCCGGACCCAAAAACTGGAAACGGGTCAAAAAAACTTCCTATAATGGCACCTGTCTCAAAACACTCAGAAACACCTAAAAATAGGATAGCCAGAAATTTTTTCGAAAAATGCGTTTTCGAAAATTTTTGGGCCTAAACGGAGCGTGGCTACCCGACTCTTTTTTTTTTCGAAACCTACTCCGGCAAGGAAACACGAATCGGAATCTGGATGGATCCCGAAAACAAACCTAATAAGCAAGGAACTCGGATTGGTGGTGGATATATGGTGGTGGTATATGGCAGCGGTGGTGGTAGCGGTGGTAGTATATGGATATGGATCGGTGGTGGTATATGGACACGGATTGGGTGCGGTGGTGGTAGATGGTAGGGGCGATGATGATGGTGCGGCGGCGGCGTGACAACTTATGACCAGAACTCGAAACTCTAAAAGACTAGACTCTAAGACCAGCAACTAGACACGACGATGCAACCGCAAATTCAACAAAGCAAAACCCTAAAAAGATTATGCAAAGGCTCAGATTGGTTCGGATATGATGAACTAACCCTAATTTTTTTTTGGCTTTTTCGTGGACTGTAGGTATGAAGAACAGACTCGGTCGAAACTACGAAAAACTGTAAAATCTCACCGAGCAACCTGGAAATCTGATACCACTTGATAGAGGCGAGGGTCCCGATCTTTTGATGAGATGATGGATATCGCTTTGGTGGAAGTCGACTTTGACGATCCGACTACGAACGTGCGAGGACGTCGCGCCTTAGCAATCGCTAAACCAACTCCGAGAGGTTATTGACCACGCCGGAGCACGATCAACCTGACCACGAGGGTCTGTTTCCTGCGAGCAAACGAAGAACAAGCAAGAAACTAAGATTGCAATCTGGATATTGCGAATATAAGATGAAAGCTTTATTGATCAAGGTGGGGTTCTGTGACGCCTTTGTCTGGTCGTTGAACACAAACGAAGTACGCGAAGTTGCAGCTATTGTGAACTTTTAATCTAAACAAAACCCAAAGTCTAAACGATGCCCTAAGGGCTGTATATATGGAGGAAGAGGGGGGGAATTTCGTGGCCCTTGGTGGAGGGGTCCGAAATCAACCCTATCTCTTGTTTCCCCACACATACGGACTCTAAAAATAGCCTATACTTATGTATTTCGAAATTACATGGGCCTGGCCCAATAATAAGGTGACGCAGCACCTAAAATAGCCTCGGGACGAAATTTATGAAGTGGCATCTTGTATATTTCGTCCAAGGCTTCATGCACCCATTATGGTGGCTTCAAAGTCCTGAAATCATCACTTGTAACTCCGTTCTTGTTCCCCTTGCGCATGCCATCATCTCCATGCTTGTTCTTGCTCCAATGTTCATCCTTCTCCAAGCTAGTCCCTTCATTTGTAAGCAAAACAAATGTATCCAATTTAGGCAGCATCATATTCTCATGAACATTAGAATCATTACCAAGAAACGAAAGTACCTGGTAATTTAGTTGGCGTGCACGAGCTCTAGTAATTGGTCCAGTATGTATAGCAGCAGGGGCTGTGGGTGTAACAATTGTATTGATGTCCTCATCCCTTTGTGTTCGGTGATCTAGCACTCGTGTGATTGATTCTATGTCGGTTTCGTGATTCTCTCTCGTTCTCCCCGTGTTTTCCCCTTTGTGCTTCCGTGTGTTCTTCGTGAATCTCCGTAGGATCCTCTCCAAACGTGAAAGATCGTACAACTAGGGTTCTTCCCTACATCACCGAGTCCATCGCGCGGCAGAATAGAGAGGAAGTGCTTCAACGGCAGACGCTGGAGCACGTGCACAACCCCATGCTCCAGGACCTCAGCAACAGGGCCAACGCGGCCCTGGGAAACATCTGTAATGAGAACGCCCCGCAACCCAACATGACCAACTATACCAGTCATCTCCGCTTCTTCACTGACGTGGTGACGCGCCTGGAGAACCGCTCCGAGAGAGCTCACCAGCTTGTTGAGGAGAGGAGCCGTAGCCTACTTGGACACGCGTTTTCCCGCGTCTTCACCCTCTTTGGAACACCAGTCCCGACTTTGACTTTGACGTCGTCATTGCCCCGCTGCCCGAGGCCATCCAGGGTGACCTGGCGCGGTGGGTGGAGGATAACGTGGATGCGCTTGTTAGGGCCTTTGCTTCCGACGACGACGGGGTGGTAGTCGCGGTGGATGGAAGCGACGTGGTCGATGGTGGTGACAGTGGCGCCGGTGATGGTGATGGTGATGCCAGTGACAGCGACAGCGGCGCCAGCGACGCGTCTGGAGGCGACCAGGAGGATGCTGTGAGCGATATGTCTGATTGATCCCGTGTTTCTCTGCTGTTTATCCTGCATACAGAAGCTGGGGCGCGGCCCCAAAGGTTGTAAGAGCATTTTTGGAGGGGATGCCCCTCATTTAAAAAGATTGTCGTTTTTATGCTTTCAGGACCAAGCTGAATGTATGCTTCTATGGGCTTACGGGCTCTGCGGCGAGCTTGCTGTTGTAGTTTACCTTTAACCAGGACGGGTCCTGAACCAGTTCGTGAGGTCATGGTCATGTAGGGTAGAACCCTAAGAGGGATCTTTTCACACTTGGAGGGGGAAAAGGAGAGAAACAACAAGAACACAAAGAGGAAATCACTCCAACAATTCCCGATTACACATCCACTAGGATAACAACACAAGATCCACAAGTCACAAACACAATCAAAGGAAAGATACAATGGCAAAGTTCATCCCAAATCCTAAGGAGATGGGAGCTTGAAGATAGTCTTCTCCTTATGGAGGTCTTGAAATCCACACGGATTCTTCCCTAGGGGGTCTTGATCCTCCAAGAGGGAAGGTGAAGGAGCAAAGCTCACAGATATCTCATCTAATACTTTGCTAACCCTAAACATGGTCCTTGGTATGGAATATATAGCCTTGGGGTCGAAGGAGATGAAGAGGAGCCGAAGATGCAATCTCAGCCGGCCATCCTGGGAGGCCCGTGGGCACGGTACAGGCCCGTGCGCATGGGGTGCTCCAGCGCCAACTTCCTGGGTAGTCCGTGGGCACGGGGTCTCGGGGGACCGTGCGCACGGGGTGGCCTGGAGCCTCCTGTGCTGCTGCTGTTGTCCTTCTTCTTGGTTCGCATGGCCTTGGGGTGGTCCTCCTTCTACTTGGTGATACTCCTGAGCTTCTTGGTGATGTTCCTCTTCATACCTAAGGATGCATATCATATTTTGGTGAGGTAGTAAACATGTTCCATTCGTGTCCATATGCAAGTCTAGTAGGAAGGAGTTCACCTCGGTTTCCAAAGCATGTGCTCTAGCTCTTATCATGGGTCCTCGTGGGGTTGGATGTGTCGGTGTAGAGTCCATGGGGATGATGGAAGGATGCTCTGCATCATCTCCCCTCCCTTGGGAAAGACCCGACCTCGGACCAAAATCTTCATCACCATGGAAAGGCGAGAGGTCTTTGACGTTGAAGATATCGCTCATGTTGTACTTGTCTCTTGGGAGTTCAATCTTGTAGGCATTGTCGTTGTAGCATGCTAGCACCTTGAAGGGTCCATCGGCTTGAGGGAGAAGTTTGGACTTGCGTTCGTTGGGGAAGCGGTCCTTGCGAAGGTGTAGCCACACGAGATCGCCTATGTTGAAGATCATGGGTTGCTTGTTGACGTTGAGCTTGGTCTCTAGTCGGTGTACTTGGCGCTCGATGGTGTTCCTTGTATCTTCATGCATCTTCTTGATGTAGCTTGCTCGTGCACTCGCATCCATGTTGGTGCGCTCTTGTAGAGGAAGAGGTAGAATGTCCAAAGGGGACAACGGGTTGAAGCCGTAGATGACCTCGAAGGGGGACTTCCCGGTATTCGAATGTCTTGCATGGTTGTAGGCGTACTCGGTGATGGGTAGACACGCCTCCCACTCCTTTGATGTTCTTCTTGATCAACACGCGAAGTAGAGTGGATAGTGTCTGGTTCGTCACCTTCGTTTGGCTGTCGGTTTGAGGATGGTATGTAGATGAGAACAAGAGCTTGATTCCGAGCTTGGCGCATAGCGTCTTCCAAAAGTAACTCAAGAACTTGACGTCGCGGTCGGAGACGATTGTCTTTGGTACCCTATGGAGGCGCAATATTTCCCTACAAAAGAGATTGCAACGTGTGAAGCATCATCTATCTTGTTGCAAGCAATGAAATGTGCCATCATAGAAAATCGGTCCACAATAACAAATACGGAATCCTTTCCATTTGGAGTTCTAGGCAAACCAAGTACAAAATCCATGCTAATGTCTTCCCAAGGTTGATAAGGAATAGGAAGAGGCATGTAAAGACCATGGGATTGAGCTTTAGACTTAGCTTTGCGACATGTCGAGCATCGGGTGGTGAAGCGTGAGACATCGCGGAACATCTTGGGCCAAAAGTAGTTCTTGGAGAACGTGGCGAAAGTCTTGTCGCATCCAAAATGTCCCATGAGTCCGCCACCATGAGCCTCTTGCAAAAGGAGCAAACGAAGAGAAGACTCGGGAATGCTGTAACACCCACGAAGCGTCTATATCTCCCACGTGTCGAAGCACGACTTAGAGGCATAACCGCGTTGTGGTTTTGTCGCAAGAAGGGTCATCTTCACACAATCCCATGTAATGAACAAGACTGGGATAAAGAGTTGGCTTACAATCGCCACTTCACACAATGAACATATAATAAATCATACATCATTCAGAGTACACACATATAGTCCGACTACGGACAAAGCCAAAAGAAAAGAAGATAACCCAACTGCTAGATCCCCGATCGTCCCAACTGGGCTCCACTACTGATCAACATGAAACGAAACATAGCAACGACCAAGATCTTCGTTGAGCTCCCATCTGAGCTCGGTTGCGTCGCCTGCACTGGTATCATCGACACCTGCAACTGTTGTGATAGTATCTGGTGAGTCATGAGGACTCAGCAATCTCAAAACCCGCGAGATCAAGACTATTTAAGCTTATGGGTAGGAAAGGGTAATGAGGTGGAGTTGCAGCAACGACTAAGCATATATGGTGGCTGAAATACGCAAATAAGAGCGAGAAGAGAGCAAACAGAACGGTCGTGAAGCTAGCAATGATCAAGAAGTGATCCTGAACTCCTACTTACGTCAAACATAACCCAAAACCGTGTTCACTTCCCGGACTCCGCCGAAAAGAGACCATCACGGCTACACACGCGGTTGATGCGTTTTAATTAAGTCAAGTGTCAAGTTCTCTACAACCGGACATTAACAAATTCCCATCTGCCTATAACTGCAGGCACGGCTTTCGAAAGATTATACCCTGCAGGGGTGTCCCAACTTAGCCCATGATAAGCTCTCGTGATCAACGAAGGATATACCTTCTCCCAGGAAGACCCGATCAGACTCGGAATCCCGGTTTACAAGACATTTCGACAATGGTAAAACAAGACCAGCAAAGCCTCCCGCTGTGCCGACAAATCCCGATAGGAGCTGCACATATCTCGTTCTCAGGGCACACCGGATGAGC
>NW_021306679.1:7269-9415 GCF_002162155.2 Triticum dicoccoides
AAGCCTCCCGCTGTGCCGACAAATCCCGATAGGAGCTGCACATATCTCGTTCTCAGGGCACACCGGTTTGTCCAAACTTCCGGTAGGCCAGCCCAGAGTTGCCCCTGGTGGCCACCAGCGGCTGACAGGTTGGACCAACACTCACGATGAGCATTGGCCCGGGGGGGGGGGTAAAATAAAGATGACCCTTGAGTCTGCAGAACCCAAGGGAAAAAGGCTTAGGTAGGCAAATGGTAAAACCAAGGTTGGGCCTTGCTAGAGGAGTTTTATTCAAAGCGAACTGTCAAGGGGGTCCCATAAATCACCCAACCGCGTAAGGAATGCAAAATCCGGGAACATAACACCGGTATGACGGAAACTAGGGCGGCAAGAGTGGAACAAAACACCAGGCAAAAGGCCGAGTCTTCCACCCTTTACCAAATATATAGATGCATTAATAATATAAGAGATATTGTGATATCCCAATCATAATCCTGTCCACCATGGAGCAATCCTCAACTTCACCTGCAACTAACAATGCTATAAGAGGGGCTGAGGAAAAGCGGTAACATAGCCAAGCAACGGTTTGCTAGGAAGGGTAAAAAGGTTAGAGGCTGACATGGCAATATGGGAGGCATAGTAAACAAGTGATAGGTAGAGCAGCATGGCAATAGAACGGAGCAACTAGCAAGCTAAGATAGAAGTGATATCGAGGGTAATGGTCATCTTGCCTGAGATCCCGCAAGGAAGAAGAACGAGTCCATGAAGAAGACAAACAGACGTAGTCGAACGAATCCTCACAACTCTGGAACGAAACCGAAGCTAACGAGAGAAGCAAACCGGAAAGAAGCAAACAACATGGTAAACACACAAGCATAATCATGGCATGATGCACAAACAAGTATGATGCATGTCCGGTTTAAAGAGGCATGGCATGGTGATAGAGGCAAAGGTGTCCCGTCTTTCGATGAGATGATGGATATCGCTTTGGTGGCAGTCGACTTTGACGATCCAACTACGAACGTGCGAGGACGTCGCGCCTTAGCAATCGCTAAACCAACTCTGAGAGGTTATTGACCACGCCGGAGCACGATCAACCTGACCACGAGGGTCTGTTTCCTGCGAGCAAACGAAGGACAAGCAAGAAACTGAGATTGCAATCTGGATATTGCGAATATAAGATGAAAGCTTTATTGATCAAGGTGGGGTTCTGTGACGCCTTTGTCTGGTCGTGGAACACAAACGAAGTACGCGAAGTTGCAGCTATGGCGAACTTTTAATCTAAACAAAACCCAAAGTCTAAACGATGCCCTAAGGGCTGTATATATGGAGGAAGAGGGGGGGGGGGAATTTCGTGGCCCTTGGTGGAGGGGTCCGAAATCAACCCTATCTCTTGTTTTCCCACATATACGGACTCTAAAAATAGCCTATACTTATGTATTTCGAAATTACATGGGCCTGGCCCAATAATAAGGTGACGCAGCACCTAGAATAGCCTCGAGACGAAATTTGTGAAGTGGCATCTTGTATATTTCGTCCAAGGCTTCATGCACCCATTATGGTGGCTTCAAAGTCCTGAAATCATCACTTGTAACTCCGTTCTTGTTCCCCTTGCGCATGCCATCATCTCCATGCTTGTTCTTGCTCCAATGTTCATCCTTCTCCAAGCTAGGCCCTTCATTTGTAAGCAAAACAAATGTATCCAATTTAGGCAGCATCATATTCTCATGAACATTAGAATCATTACCAAGAAACGAAAGTACCTGGTAATTTTGATAGAGGCAAAGGTGTCCCGTCTTTCGATGAGATGGTGGATTTCGCTTTGGTGGAAGTCAACTTTGACGATCCGACTACGAACGTGCGAGGACGTCGCGCCTTAGCAATCGCTAAACCAACTCCGAGAGGTTATTGACCACGCCGGAGCACGATCAACCTGACCACGAGGGTCTGTTTCCTGCGAGCAAACGAAGAACAAGCAAGAAACTGAGATTGCAATCTGGATATTGCGAATATAAGATGAAAGCTTTATTGATCAAGGTGGGGTTCTGTGACGCCTTTGTCTGGTCGTTGAACACAAACGAAGTACGCGAAGTTGCAGCTATGGCGAACTTTTAATCTAAACAAAACCCGAAGTCTAAACGATGCCCTAAGGGCTGTATATATGGAG
>NW_021306679.1:14989-19364 GCF_002162155.2 Triticum dicoccoides
TTGACTGCCCGGACCCAAAAACTGGAAACGGGTCAAAAAAACTTCCTATAATGGCACCTGTCTCAAAACACTCAGAAACACCTAAAAATAGGATAGCCAGAAATTTTTTCGAAAAATGCGTTTTCGAAAAATTTTGGGCCTAAACGGAGCATGGCTACCCGACTCTTTTTTTTCCGAAACCTACTCCGGCAAGGAAACACGAATCGGAATCTAGATGGATCCCGAAAACAAACCTAATAAGCAAAGAACTCGGATTGGTGGTGGATATATGGTGGTGGTATATGGCAGCGGTGGTGGTAGCGGTGGTAGTATATGGATATGGATCGGTGGTGGTGTATGGACACGGATTGGTGGTGGTATATGGATACGGATTCGGTGCGGTGGTGGTAGATGGCAGGGGCGATGATGATAGTGCGGCGGCGGCGTGACAACTTATGATCAGAACTCGAAACTCTAAAAGACTAGACTCTAAGACCAGCAACTAGACACGACGATGCAACCGCAAATTCAACAAAGCAAAACCCTAAAAAGATTATGCAAGGCTCAGATTGGTTCGGATATGATGAACTAAACCTAATTTTTTTTTTGGCTTTTTCATGGACTATAGGTATGAAGAACAGACTCGATCTAAACTACGAAAAACTGTAAAATCTCACCGAGCAACCTGGAAATCTGATACCACTTGATAGAGGCAAAGGTGTCCCGTCTTTCGATGAGATGGTGGATTTCGCTTTGGTGGAAGTCAACTTTGACGATCCGACTACGAACGTGCGAGGACGTCGCGCCTTAGCAATCGCTAAACCAACTCCGAGAGGTTATTGACCACGCCGGAGCACGATCAACCTGACCACGAGGGTCTGTTTCCTGCGAGCAAACGAAGAACAAGCAAGAAACTGAGATTGCAATCTGGATATTGCGAATATAAGATGAAAGCTTTATTGATCAAGGTGGGGTTCTGTGACGCCTTTGTCTGGTCGTTGAACACAAACGAAGTACGCGAAGTTGCAGCTATGGCGAACTTTTAATCTAAACAAAACCCGAAGTCTAAACGATGCCCTAAGGGCTGTATATATGGAGGAAGAGGGGGGGAATTTCGTGGCCTTTGGTGGAGGGGTCCGAAATCAACCATATCTCTTGTTTCCCCACACATACGGACTCTAAAAATAGCCTATACTTATGTATTTCGAAATTACATGGGCCTGGCCCAATAATAAGGTGACGCAGCACCTAAAATAGCCTCGAGACGAAATTTAGGAAGTGGCATCTTGTATATTTCGTCCAAGGCTTCATGCACCCATTATGGTGGCTTCAAAGTCCTGAAATCATCACTTGTAACTCCGTTCTTGTTCCCCTTGCGCATGCCATCATCTCCATGCTTGTTCTTGCTCCAATGTTCATCCTTCTCCAAGCTAGGCCCTTCATTTGTAAGCAAAACAAATGTATCCAATTTAGGCAGCATCATATTCTCATGAACATTAGAATCATTACCAAGAAACGAAAGTACCTGATAATTTAGTTGGCGTGCACGAGCTCTAGTAATTGGTCCAGTATGTATAGCAGCAGGGGCTGTGGGTGTAACAATTGTATTGATGTCCTCATCACAAAACGCCTATAGAATCCAGCGAGGCCAAGAAAACTCCTCACTTGTGTGACCGTTTTAGGCTGCGGCCAACTCTCAATAGCTTCAATCTTGGCTTTATCAACTTCAATTCCCTGTGGAGTAACAACATAGCCAAGAAAAGATACTCGGTCGGTGCAAAAGGTGCACTTCCCAAGGTTACCAAACAAACGTGCATCACGTAGAGCAATAAAAACAGCACGTAAATGTTCCAAATGTTCTTCCAAAGATCTGCTATAAATCAATATGTCATCAAAGTAAACTACCACAAATCGTCTAATGAAAGCACGTAAAACTTCGTTCATTAATCTCATGAAAGTACTAGGTGCATTAGTTAACCCAAAAGGCATGACTAACCACTCATATAATCCAAACTTAGTTTTAAATGCTGTTTTCCATTCATCTCCCAATTTCATACGAATTTGATGGTATCCACTACGCAAATCAACTTTGGAGAATATTGTAGAGCCACTCAATTCATCAAGCATATCATCTAGCCTAGGAATAGGATGACGATAACGAATAGTAATATTATTAATGCCTCTACAATCAACACACATACGTGATGTACCATCCTTTTTCGGCACTAGAATAATAGGAACAGCACAAGGACTAAGGGATTCGCGTATATAACCTTTGTCGAGAAGCTCTTGTACTTGACGCATAATCTCCTTCGTCTCCTCTGGATTGGTACGGTATGGTGCACGGTTTGGCAGTGAAGCACCGGGAATTAAGTCAATTTGATGCTCAATCCCTCGAATAGGCGGTAATCCCGGTGGCACGTCTTGTGGAAAGACGTCAGCGAACTCCTTAACCTTGCCGCTGTTGTTGAACCATTGGATGTAGTAAGGATGTGGATGTGGTCTTGTGGTGAGAGAAAGCTTGTCCACCATCTCCATGCTAGCCAAGTTGTTGCAGCTCCCTCCGTCTATTATGACGCGCACAGAACGTTCCTTCACAACTCCCTTGGTATGGAACAAATTGTGCCTCTGATTTTGCTCAGCTTGTGTGACCTGCACACTCAAAACACGTTGAGCAACTAAACATTCATACCTGTCAGCGTCTTCAGGAGCCATGTATTGCGTCTCATGATCAGAATCATCTCCACCATGTTCTTCACGTGTAATAAGAGCCAAAGTCTCCTCATCATAGTCACTAGCGGACTCATATCCACCATCCGCGGTAGCAATCATCACACGCGGAGATTTGCATTCTCTCGCATAATGACCTCCTCCCTTACAACGACGACAAATAATATCACTTGTGTGCCCTGTTAATGCCATGGAAGAAGAAGAACGCTGTGCAGGCCCCGCAGGTGCGCTCTTGGCAGATAATGGTGGTTGTGCCTGTTTTCTTGTATCACGGCTGGAGGTGGCACCGGATGGAGGTGCTGGCGCAGTTGAAGTAGAAGATGTACGTGGTGTCCATGATGAAGGTCGGCCTGCAGAAAAGTTAGTTCGCCCCAATGCTTGTCGATCCTGCACTTCACGTTCAGCTTTACAAGCAAGATGGAATAAACGAGTGATATTAGTATACTCCTTATAGTCTAGAATGGTCTGAATCTCTCTATTTAATCCACCCAGAAAACGTGCAACCATAGCTTCATTCTCCTCAACAATACCACATCTAATCATGCCAGTTTGTAATTCCTGATAATATTCTTCTACAGAATTTTTCCCTTGTCTTAAACGCTGCAATTTTTGAAGCAATTCACGTTGATAATATGGTGGAACCCAACGCGTACGCATAGCAGTTTTCAAAGCAACCCAAGTAGTTGGAATAGGATATAATCTACAATGTTCAGACCACCATACACATGCAAAACTAGTGAAAGCACAAACAGCAGCAGCAACTCGTCTCTCCTCAGGATATTGTAAACATGTAAATCGTTGTTCAGTTTCTAACTCCCAAGTAAGATATATATCAGGAACATATCTACCCTCAAATGGTGGAATATTCAATTTCAGTTTAGAAAATGGACATCATCTCGTACCTGAGGTGGTGGTGCAGGCCTACCATTACGAATATATACCTGAGGTCGACCTGCTGGTGGTGGTACAGGTGGCTGCACGTAGTGTTGATTTTGATCAACCTCATCCTCATAATCTCCCACATAATCATCCTCCTCCGCATCAGCAGCAGGAGCCACAGAAGTATCAACAGCAGCACCAACAGTTTGGCCAAACGCAAGAGGAACACGGCTTGCTCGGCGGAGGTCTGCTTCGCGACGTGGATGTAGTCGTTGTTGTTGTTGGAGAGGTGCGTTAGGTGCAGCGGGTGGTGGTGGTGGAAGACGCGCGAGCAATTCATTAAACTTGTTATCGAGCTTTGTTTCGAACGTCTTCTCAAGGCCAGTGATCTTCTCCATGGCCTCTTCAAAATTGTTCAGCACATCTTGCACCTGTTCAGTCATCATTTGCTGAAACTTATCATGAAGCTCCTTGTTCGATAAATTCTCCCAGTCAATCTCGTCGGCTTGTGATCCTGGCATGGTGAGCAGCAATAGAAACACACAAGAATATGATCCTACAGACTATGAACAAGTGGTGGTGGTGGGTGTCACAAATCCGTCAAGCAAATCTCAAATTCTTACCAGTTCTTACCCAGCAGCAGGCGGTGATCGGCAACCGTTGTAGTCAAAAACTCTCAAAGCTTGGATAGAGCGATTACCAGGGAGAGTCAAACGCACGACGTAGATGTATGTGGAGCTGGGAAGGCTTATAATATGGTAGCAAAAAGGGTCAGCAATAATCAATT
>NW_021306680.1:0-2698 GCF_002162155.2 Triticum dicoccoides
AGGTTGATAGACCATGTCTTTATGATGACGGTCATACTGACTCTTCTGACGTGACTGAGCAGTCTTGAGATTCTCGCGAATAATGCGGACTTGTTCTTCGGCATGTTGGATAATATCCGGACCGAAGAGTGGACGTTCCCCAGTTTCTGACCAGTTCAGAGGGGTTCGGCACTTTCGTCCATATAACACTTCGAAGGGGGCCATCTTCAGACTAGCTTGATAGCTATTATTATAAGAGAACTCAGCATACGGAAGAGATTCCTCCCATTTCTTGCCGAAGGAAATAACACAAGCTCGAAGCATGTCTTCGAGAACTTGGTTGACACGTTCAACTTGCCCTTGTGACTGAGGATGAAAAGCAGTGCTGAAAGACAGATGAGTGCCCATAGCTTCTTGGAAACTTGCCCAGAATCTTGAAGTGAATAAACTGCCACGGTCTGAACTAATAACCAATGGAATACCGTGAAGCGAGACAATTCTGGTCATGTAGAGGTTAGCCAGCTGACTAGCAGTGATCGTTTCCTTGACAGCCAGAAAATGTGCAACTTTAGAAAGTCGGTCAATGACGACAAGAATAGCATCATTGCCTTTCTGCGATTTGGGGAATCCAGTAACGAAGTCCATCTCGACATGGTCCCATTTCCATTCCGGAATAGATATAGGTTGCAGAGTTCCAGCAGGCCTTTGATGTTCTGCTTTGATACGACGGCAAACGTCACATTCAGCAACATAACGAGCAATGTCTTGCTTCATGTTAGACCACCAGAATCTCTGGCGGATGTCTTGATACATCTTCGTACTACCAGGATGGATACAAAGAGGCGTATCATGAGCTTCTTTCATAACCTCCTGGGTCATATTCAGGTTTTCCTTCTTACACGGCACCACTAGGCGGCCTTTGAAGTACAAGGCGCCATCATCAGCAATAGTGAAGGATGAGGAACCTCCTTCTTTGAGGTCTTGCTTAATCTTGTAGACTTCAGAGTCAAATCCCTGCATTGTCTTTATGGTGCCCACGAGATCGGGTTCAACAGCCAGGGTATAGAGGGAACCCTGGGAAACAACACGGAGATTCATCTTGCGGAACTCCGGTGGAGGGGGAGCGAGTGCACCCGGAGGAACAATATGGAGGTTTAGCTTTCTGAATTCATCAACAAGTGAGGGCTGAACTTTGTGAACCTGGAGGTGGTTGCAGTAAGACTTGCGGCTCAAGGCATCAGCCATTACATTAGCCTTGCCTGGGGTATAGGATATACCCAAATCAAAGTCTGCAACAGTCTCCATCCATCTCTGCTGACGGAGGTTCAGGTCTGGCTGAGTAAATAGATACTTCAGACTTTGGTGGTTAGTGAAGATCTCGCAACGATTACCGAGTAGGTAATGTCGCCACTGTTTTAGTGCATGAATGACAGCAGCAAGTTCGAGGTCGTGAACTGGGTAGTTCTCTTCGTGAGGGCGCAATTGACGAGAGGCATAAGCAACCACTTTGCGCTCTTGCATTAGGACACAGCCTAATCCTTGACGGGAAGCGTCGCAGTAAATGACGAAGTCCTTCTTAGTATTAGGTGGAGCTAGTACTGGGGCAGAAGTCAACTTGTCTTTGAGTGCCTGGAAGCTTTCCTGACATTTGTCTGTCCACTGGAACTTGACGCCCTTATGCAATAGGTTAGTCAGAGGCCTGGCAATCTTGGAGAAGTTCTCGACGAATCGACGGCAGTAGCTGGCGAGACCGAGAAAACTTCTGACTTGCTTAACGTTCTTCGGAGGAGTCCAATCGAGAATAGCCTGAACTCGTTCAGGGTTGACGGCAATACCATCCTTAGAGATGACATGCCCGAGATAGGTTACTTCGGGAAGCCAGAATTCACATTTGGAGAACTTGGCATAAAGTTGATGCTCTCGTAGCTTTTCCAGCACGAGGCGAAGATGTTCAGCATGTTCCTCTTCGTTCTTGGAAAATACCAGAATATCATCCAGATAAACCACGACGAACTTGTCGAGGTAATCCATGAATATATAGTTCATCAGGCGAGAGAAGGTGGCTGGAGCATTGGTCAAGCCGAAAGACATGACGGTGTACTCGTATGAACCATAACGAGTCACAAATGCGGTCTTGGGGATATCTTCCTCACGAACACGGATCTGGTGGTAACCCAACCTCAAGTCGAGTTTAGAGAACACTGATGATCCAGCCAATTGATCATACAGATCATTGATTCGAGGAAGAGGATACTTATTCTGAATGGTAGCTTGATTTATAGGACGGTAGTCTTGGACCAATCGGTTTGTCCCATCTTTCTTCTTGACAAAGAGAGAAGGTGCTCCCCAAGGAGAGCAACTTGGGCGAATGAAACCACTTTGAAGAGATTTATCGATTTCCTCCTTAAGCTCAAGGAGTTCATGCGGCGGCATCTTATAGGGTCGCTTGGCTATAGGAGTGGTGCCCGGTTTCAAGTCGATGACGAATTCGACAGCTCTAGCAGGGGGAATCCCTGGGAGTTCTTCAGGAAAGACGTCTAGGAATTCACGCACGACGGGAATGTTTTCAATGCCCTTGAGTGGTGCAACGTTCAATGCGTTTAAGGCATAAAGCCTGGCCTCGGCATTCCGAACCAGATGAGCATCATAGCTAATTATTTCATCAGAAGGGTGTAGCAGATGGACGGTCTTAGTGGCGCAAACGATAGAAGCGGTATGC
>NW_021306681.1:0-1609 GCF_002162155.2 Triticum dicoccoides
CGCCACCCTCAAGGTTGTAGTACTCGTAGTAGTGGTTGCGCCAGAGCTCGCGTTGGTACTCCATCGCCGATTCCTCGACGGATAGACTCTTCTCTACCTTGACCTCGGCTACGCGCAACTCCTCCTCACGGCGCTTCTCGATCTCCGCCGCCTCCTGCATCTCCAGCACCCGCTTAGCGACCTCATGAGGAAGCAGGTGCTCCATGACCACCGCCGCCTTTTCAGACGTGGGTTGCATGCTAGAGTCCAAGGTGGCCTGGAATATCTTGGCGTGTGCATCCTTGATCTTGGCGTGGATGGTCTCGACCCGGGCCAGGGCAACATCGGCGGCACGGACGGCAGCTCGAGCGCTCTCGGCGTTTGCAGCCACCGTCGCAGCAGCTGCTGCAGCCGTCTTGGCTGCTGCAGCTGCCCTGTCGACTGAGGCAGACGCCCTCTCGGCGGAAGCGGCCGGGCTCAATGCGGATGCGGCGGTACTCTCGGCGCAGGCGGTGGCGCTCTCGGCGCAGGCGGCGGCGCTCTGCGGGGACGCGGCCATCGTACGGGCCTTCACGAAGCGTTTCCACGGCATCATCTTTGCAAGAAGGGGTGCGGGAATGGGGGTCGGGATTCGGGGGTTGCCAACACTGGAGCAGACGAGCCGGCGAAGCTTAAGGAGGGAAACTTAAATACACCCAGATATTTTTCATCGCAAACGGTTTCTAGAAAACAACCGTGTGATGTTGTAGATATTTTTGATTAGCTGTGAAAGACGAATTTGGAGTACAGTGGGAACGGATGGTGTTTTAAATGTACGAGAAATTTTGTAGTACTAATACAACTGTCATGTCAAATTTTGGAAAAATTCAGGGGTCATTTAACCTTTTAAGACATTTAATTGATTTTCTAGCCATTTAATTACCGTAATAGAAATTTGAACTACATGTACATGCAACAGCTAACCATTACGGTTTGAAAACTCATATTTTGTGTACTTGTGTGCGATTTAATTCCATGTGCAGTAAATTTGAAGGAATTTTCAAACATATTGGTCTAACGGCTATGACACAATTAACCATGGAGTGACATGGCATTTTAATTCCAAAAAATTAAAAAATGATCAAAAAAACATGAAACCTTGGTTGATGTAATGTCATGCCACCAAGATGATGTGGAAAAAAATTGGCATGTTTGAAAAAAGTTTGGACACACACCCCTCACAATCCGGAGCAACTCACTAGAAGACTCGTGGTTCCGAGAGGGAACAATGCATGTTTGATGACGAACGGGAGATAGCTTCCTCTTACGGCCTTCAATTTTATTTCTGCGTCTAACGTGCACTACTACAGTTGTAATGTGAAATTTTTGAAATTCTTGGGGCCATTTGACCCTTTAAAGATATTTAAGTGAATTTCTAGCCATTTAATGACCGTAATTCAAATTGAACTACATCTACATGCAATGCCTAACCAAAACGGTTTGAAAAATCATATATGTGTACTTGTGTGCGAGTTAATTCCATGTGCAGTAACTTAGAAGGAATTTTCAAACATATTGGTCTCACGACATGGATACATGCATACGTACGCATGGAGTGACATCGCATTTTAATTCCAAAAAATAAAAAAAA
>NW_021306682.1:0-1216 GCF_002162155.2 Triticum dicoccoides
TCGAAGACTACGCTTCTGGCAGCCTCCGTCTTGCAGCATGTAGAAGAGAGTAGATTGAAGTCCTCCAAGTAGCATCTCCAAGTAGCATATCCAGGTAGCATCTCCAAGCGCATCTCCAGTCGCATCGCATAGCATAATCCTACCCGGCGATCCCCTCCTCATATCCCTGAGGGAGAGCGACCACCGGTTGTATCTGGCACTTGGAAGGGTGTGTTTTATTAAGTATCCGGTTCTAGTTGTCATAAGGTCAAGGTACAACTCCAAGTCGTCCTGTTACCGAAGATCACGGCTATTCGAATAGATTAACTTCCCTGCAGGGGTGCACCACATTACCCAACACGCTTGATCCCATTTGGCCGGACACACTTTCCTGGGTCATGCCCGGCCGCGGAAGATCAACACGTCGCAGCCCCACCTAGGCACAACAGAGAGGCCAGCACGCCGGTCTAAACCTAAGCGCGCAGGGGTCTGGGCCCATCGCCCTGAGCACACCTGCACGTTGCGAGGGCGGCCGGAAGCAGACCTAGCCTAGTAGGCGTTCCAGTCCAATCCGGCGCGCGCCGCTCCATCGCTGACGTCTGAAATGCTTCGGCTGATACCACGACGTCGGGATACCCATAACTACTCCCACGTAGATGGTTAGTGCGTATAGGCTCGTAGCCGACTCAGATCAAATACCAAGATCTCGTTAAACGTGTTAAGTATCCGCGAACGCCGAACAGGGCCAGGCCCACCTGTCTCCTAGGTGGTCTCAACCTGGCCTGTCGCTCCGCCACCAAGTAACAGTCGGGGGCCGTCGGGAACCCAGGCCCACCTCTACCGGGATGGAGCCACCTGTCCTTTCAGCCCCCAACTCCGAACAGTATCACAGGTAATGTAACAGTGTAAAGTATATAGTATATGCCCGTGATCACCTCCCGAAGTGATCACAGCCCAGTAGTATAGCATGGCAGACGGACAAGAGTGTAGGGCCACTGATGGAACACTAGCATCCTATACTAAGCATTTAGGATTGCGGGTAAGGTATCAATGACTGTAGCAGCAATGACAGGCTATGCATCAGAATAGGATTAACGGAAAGCAGTAACATGCTACACTACTCTAATGCAAGCAGTATAGAGGAGAATAGGCGATATCTGGTGATCAAGGGGGGGGGGGCTTGCCTGGTTGCTCTGGCAAGAGAGAGGGGTCGTCAACTCCGTAGTCGAACTGGTCA
>NW_021306683.1:0-1846 GCF_002162155.2 Triticum dicoccoides
AAATGAAGGCTACGATTTAAATACAATCGATCTTAGCTAGCTATCTGTTCACAATCTTCTTGCCCTTCTTTTTCGCAAATGGAGTTCTTCTGTGGAACGGACGTCCTTTAGGTAGGGTGGTCCTGCTTCTTCTTGTGGTGTATGCTGCTACTTCATCATTGTCGTCATGTTCGATCCTCGGGTCGCCGTACTTGTCGAAGTCTTGCTCATTGGCTACTCCATCCATTCCGATGATCTTCCTTTTGCCTCTCCTCACGACAACACGACTGGGCTTTGGCGGGTCGGTAATGAAGAAGCATTGGTCCACTTGGGAAGCCAGTACCCATGGCTCATTTTTCGCGGTGACGTTTGCGCCCGCGGTCTTGGATTTGGCTTCGGGTATAACCATGGTGGTGAAATACCGGTCTTCTTTTATGACATTCTTGGCCCATCTGACACGGAACATCTGGACCTTCTCTCCAGCGTAGCTCAGCTCCCAGATCTCCTCGATCCTTCCGTAGTATCTGTCCTTGTCGTTACCGGTGTAGGATTCCATCGTTACCCCGGAGTTCTGATAACCATCGCTCTTCATGTCCTTGGCCTCGGTGTAGAATGTGTAGCCGTTGATATCGTACGCCTCATAGGTCATCAGGTTGTGCTCGGCGCCCTGTGACAAGGCGAATATGAGTTGTTCTTCCGCGGAAGAATCCTCATGTAAAGGGTACGACAGAAGCTTATGCTTGAACCAACGCGTGAAACATGAGTTGTGCTCTTTGAGTGTATCTCCGTCCGTCCTCTGTTGGCCTCGGTCATTGTACGTCTTTTTAATAAAGGTTTTGTGCTTTACCAACCAAGGATCGACCACGTCTATGTGTTGTAGCGCGACTAGGTTTGCTCTTTCAAAGTCGGCGAGTCGACCCTCGAAGTCGACATGCATTTCACGGCGACCCTCACGGTGACCCCATCCAGCGAGCCTGCCGAGGTGCCTGTTGACGGGCAGACCAACGGGGTTCTCGATGCCTAGATAATTCGTGCAGTAGGAGATGCACTCTTCGGTCAGAAAGCCCCTGGCTATGCTTCCTTCTGGACGTGACATGTTGCGAACGTGTCCTTTGATGACACCATTCATCCTTTCGAACGGCATCATGCTGTGCAGGAACGTCGGCCCGAGTTGGATGATATCCTCCACTATATGGACCAACAGATGCACCATAACGTCGAAGAATGCGGGCGGGAAGTACATCTCAAGCTCGCATAGTATCACCACGATCTCTTCCTGTAGCCTTCTGAGTTGCCTCACGCCAATCGACTTCCGAGAGATGACGTCGAAGAAGTTGCATAGGCCAAATAGCGTTTCACGGATGTGCACGTCCATGATCCCACGGATTGCAACTGGAAGTATCTGCGTCATCAGCACATGAAAGTCGTGAGACTTCATCCCGCTGAACTTCTGCTTCGCTGGGTCTAGGTATCTGCTTATCTTCCCCGCGTAACCGTAAGGAAGTTTTACTCCTAGGAGGCAGGTGAAAAACTGCTCGATCTCCTCCTGACTTAGAGTGAAGCACGCGGGAGGGTAGTCATTTCCGGTCTTCTTGGCCTTTTTGCCTTTGCGACGACTTTCTGTGTCCTGCTTCGCCTCATCATCATCATCATCATCATCATCATCATCATCATCATCATCATCATCATATATAGCGTGAAGCTCCTGCCTGATGCCCATTGATTTCAAGTCTGCCCTTGCTTTCGGCCCATCTTTGGTCCTCTCTGGCATGTTGAGCAGGGTACCAAGCAGACTCTCGCACACGTTCTTCGTGATATGCATGACATCAAGGCTGTGAGGCACACGGTGGATCTTCCAGTACGGCAA
>NW_021306684.1:0-1028 GCF_002162155.2 Triticum dicoccoides
GGTTCATCAATCCTAAAAATCGCTCTGAGACCCCAAAATGGTGATTAATAGTCCAAGAAACGCGCCAAAATCGGCCAAAACTGCCAGTAATGATGACCTACGCATAAACGCACCTCGGGGATCTTTAATTGTGGAAATTGCTCCAAGACCTCAAAAGGTGAGCAATAGCCCATGAGAAGGGCCGAATCAGACAAAATGTCGAGTGTTGATGACCTGCACGTAGTAGCAACTTGGAGTTCTACAACCATGGAAATCGCACAGGGACCCAAAAACTGTGAGTAATAGCCCATGAAACGGGCTAGAATCGGCCAAAACGGCGAGTGTTGGTGAACGATACGTAAGCACACCTTGGGGTTTAGCAATCATAAAAATCGCTCCTGGACCCGAAAATGGTCCACGAAACGGGCCAGAATCAACCAAATTGTGAGTGTTGATGACCTGCACGTAATCGCATCTTGGAGTTCAAAACCCATGGAAATCGCATCGGGACCCCAAAAAGGTGAGTAATAGCCCATGAAACGGGCCAGAATGGGGCAAAACGGCGAGTGTTGATGAATGACACGTAAGCGCATCTTGGGGTTTAGCAATAATTAAAATCGCTTCCGGACCCCAAAACGGTGAGTAATAGTCCATGAAACGGGCAAGAATCGGCCAAACTTGCGACCTGCGAGTGTAGATGATCGATAGGTAAATGCACCCCGAGGTTCATAAATCGTGGAAATTGCTCCGAGACCCCAAAACAACGAGTAATAGTCCATGAAACGCACCAAAATTGACCAAAACTGCTAGTGTTGATGACCTACACGTAAACGCACCTCGGGGATCATTAATCGTGGAAATCGCTCCAGGAACTCAAAAAGGTGATCAATGGCCCATGAGACGGGATGAATCAGCCAAAACGGTGATTGTCAATGACCTGCACATAATAGCAGCTTGGAGTTCAACAACCATGGAAATCGCACAGGGACCCCAAAACGGTGAGTAATAGCCCATGAAACGGGCCAGAATCGGGCAAAACGGCGAGTGTT
>NW_021306685.1:0-1045 GCF_002162155.2 Triticum dicoccoides
TTTAACGGTTGGGCTATCAAACGAACTCCGAACGCGATGAAACTTGGCAGGCGGTCTACCTACACTATAATAAGACCGCACGTCAACTCTCATCCCATTCCGAGAACATTTTCCGGCCACTTATAAAATACTATTTCGGACATGCCGCGGGCGCGTGCAAGTGTGTCTGGGCTCAGAACGGACAACGGAAAGAACGGGGGAACCCGGACGGATGCAAGTTTTGAAAACATGATGATGCAATGCACATGATGACATGATGAAATGCAACACGCAAGCCAATGACAAGACAACAACAACGAATAACTGAACGACACCTGGCACATCGGTCTCGGGGCGTTACAACACTCCACCACTACGAGAGGATCTCGTCCCGAGATCTAGAATGGCACCGGAGGGAAAACGGAAGAGAAAGAGAAGAGGTAAACTAAGTTGCTTCTTTGACAAACGAGTGAAACCACGAACCTTGAGAGGTTGGGCAATTTAAAAGAAAGAGTACAACATAGATGAACGAGATTGCAAACAATCCGTTAGAAAAGAGGAACAAGGAACATTACGAGGACTTGAAGGTTGCAAAGCTATGAATGACGAGTACAATGGACAAGAAGGAATTGAAATCACTCTGGTTGAAACGAGATAAACAAGGAACAAGGAAGATCAAAATCGGACAGCACTCCGGTTGAAAAGAGATGCAAGACTTGATAAGATGAAAAAGAACTTGAAAGAAAAAGGCAGGACACTCCGGTTAAATGGATAAGCATGAAAAGAACACGATCCTCACGAATCGAGATGGTGAGTGAAAAGAGCAACGTCACAATGCCTCCGGAAGAAAGAATAGAAGATAGGTCATTGGAATAACAGAATGGAGGGGGAAATGGCAACTTCTGCCACAATTGAGCTTGGAAAGCACTCTTCCAAGAAGGTTACAACGGGGTTGTTGGGAAAAACCAACAACGAAACGAATAAGCTTGTAGTGGGCTTATGGAAAACATCTCAAAATTATGAGGTGACAACCGGCCACTAACGGAAACGATTGCTAGCTTTAGAT
>NW_021306686.1:0-1016 GCF_002162155.2 Triticum dicoccoides
GCCTTTTCGGTCCCTCGGTTAACCGTTGGAGTATCAAACGAAGTCCAAATGACCCGAAACTTGACAGGCGGTCTACCGGTAGTAAACCAAGGCCGCTTGGCAAGTCTCGGTCCAATCCGGAAATGTTTAAACCCCACACACGAAAGAAGACTAGAAATGACCACCGGAGGAGAACGAAGCGCCGGAATGCAAAACGGACAACGGGGAAAATGCTCGAATGCATGAGATGAACATGTATGCAAATGCAATGCACGAGATGACATGATAAGAGATGCACGAAAAAGAAAACAATACACGGAGACAAAGACCCGAACCCGAGAAATAAATATAACTAAGCGCCGGAGACGGCAAGAGTTGGATACAAATATGGAAAGTATATCTGGGGCGTTACAACACTCCACCACTACAAAAAGATCTCGTCCCGAGATCTAGGACTGAAAGAACTCCGGGTACTCAGAACGGAGGTGATCCTCTCGTTCCCAGGTGGCTTCACGGTCGGAATGGTGAGACCACTTAACTTTGAGAAATTTGATTGACTTGTTGCGAGTCTTGCGTTCAGTCTCTTGAAGAATAGCAACTGGGTCCTCACGATAGGAGAGATCTTCTTGGAGCTCAATGTCCTCGAAGTTGACGGTGCGGTCAGGAGTCTTGAAGCACTTTCGAAGCTGAGAGACATGGAACACATCATGAACATTTGCAAAGTTTGAAGGAAGCTCGAGTTGATAGGCGAGGTCGCCTCTCTTGCTGACAATCTTGAAAGGTCCCACGTATCTAGGGGCAAGCTTCCCTTTGATACCGAAGCGACGAGTACCTTTCATGGGAGAGACGCGGAGGTAAACGTGATCTCCGATCTCGAAAGCCAGATCACGGTGCTTACTATCATAGTAGCTCTTCTGGCGGGACTGGGCTGCTTTGAGGTTATCACGAATGACTTTGCACATATCTTCTGCTTCTGTGATTAAGTCATTACCCAGCAGCTGACGTTCACCGGTTTCAGACCAGTTGAGAGGGGTACG
>NW_021306687.1:0-1528 GCF_002162155.2 Triticum dicoccoides
TCGATTCCGACCGCACCCGAACTCCGGCAGCCGCAGCCGAGCTCGCCGCCGTCAACTCCGGCCACCCCGAGCCCAACCACCACCACCAATAGTCGCGGCTCAACCTCAGCAACACGTAGATGCCTTCCGCCGTCCATTTGGTTGCCGGAATGGCAAAAAGCACTTTCGCCGCCGTCTCGGGCCTCGCCGGCGTCATGTCGCCGGTGGGGTTTGACCTGTCCGACCTGGGGTTTGACCCCCCAGGGTCACTGACGCGTGGGCCCTGTCGGACAGTTGGTTAGTTAGTACTAATTACCGTTAGTCAACCCCCCCTGACACTGACCAGTGGGCCCCAGCGCCACTAATTAGTAATTAGAATTAATTTAACCCTGTTTAACCCCCCTGCCACTGACGTGTGGGCCCCACACGTCAGGTTTGACTCCAGCCAGCCGCAGTTGACCACTGACGTCATGCTGACGTCATGCTGGCGCAATAATTATATTTCTGGATTTAAATTAAATCAGGAAATTCCAGAATATTATTTAAACTTCAAAAATTCATAACTTTTATTCTGTAACTCCAAATTGGACAAATTATATATGAAAAATGATCAGAAAAATCCAATCTATCCATCTGTACTATTCGCATGCATGATCAAACAAGTTAAATTGATGTTTTAAGCAGAACAAGGAAAAGCACTTTAAAAGGCCATATTTGAATTTGAAATTTGAATCCTTGATTCAAATTTGTTCAAACCCTTCTGGTTTTAGTTGCATTAGCCCAATACACTCATTTTGCCATGTCTCATGCATGCATCATATTGTTGCATACTATTTGGTAATGTTTGTGTATCGGTGCTCTCTGCGGCAGGTTCTGTCTCCGAGGAGTACCGTGATTACCCTAACAAAGAACCGTATCAGTGCATCGAACCATCAGGCAAGCAACCAACCATTTGATCATATCGATACAATCCCATGTTCTCGCTCCTGCTCTCTTTTACTGCATTAAGACAACGCGATTCAAACTGCTGTGTGCTACGGTAGTTGAACCCATTTCCTCTGCATGACCTGTCATTGCCACAGTAACTAGATGAAACTCACTAGCATGTGTAGGAGTTGATTGAGCCATATGTATGTGTTGTTCCTACCTTGCTATGCCTGCTATGCTTAGAGTCGTGTCAGGTCTGGTTCATCTGGGTGATGGGCTAGAGTGAAATGATTATGTCGATAATGAGAGTGGTGTGGTGAACACGATTTGGTAAAGGTATCGATGAGAGGCCATGTAGGAGTACATGGTGGGTTGTTTCATTGAAGCCGACCTTAAGCACTGAGATCTGTATGCGTGATTTAAGATACAGCTACTACCATGCATTGGGCCCTGAAATATGACCCCGCTCGACTTCTTATTCACCCTAGCTCTCTGTCCAGGAGTTGCAAGTAGTTTCTGGTGTTTGTAGCCTACTGGAGGCCGTGGACAGCGCTGACCGTAGGGGTGGGCTGTGATGCGGTAGGTACGTGGCCGGGTGTACCGAATACCCGTTAGGTATCTC
>NW_021306688.1:0-1242 GCF_002162155.2 Triticum dicoccoides
TTATTCTCCTTAAATGAATAACCGTATTGCGATAGACGTAATCCAATCATGTCTATGCTCAACGCAAACACCAAATAACAATTATTTAGGTTTAACACCAATCTCTTTGGTAGAGGGAGCGTGCGATGCTTGATCATATCAAGCTTGGAAAAACTTCCAACACATATCGTCAGCTCACCTTTAGCTAGTCTCCGTTTATTCCGTAGCCTTTCGTTTCGAGTTACTAACACTTAGCAACCGAACCGGTATCTAATACCCTGGTGCTACTAGGAGTACTAGCAAAGTACACATTAACACAATGTATATCCAATATACTTCTATCGACCTTGCCAGCCTTCTTATCTACCAAGTATCTAGGGTAATTCTGCTCTAGTGGTTGTTCCCCTTATTACAGAAGCACTTAGTCTCGGGTTTGGGTTTTACCTTGGGTTTCTTCACTAGAGCAGCAGCTGATTTGCCGTTTCATGAAGTATCCCTTCTTGCCCTTGCCCTTCTTGAAACTAGTGGTTTCACCAACCATCAACAATTGATGCTCCTTCTTGATTTCTACTTTCGCGGTGTCAAACATCGCGAATACCTCAAGGATCATCATATCTGTCCCTGATATATTATAGTTCATCACGAAGCTCTAGCAGCTTGGTGGTAATGACTTCGGAGAACCATCACTGTCTTATCTGGAAGATCAACTCCCACTCGATTCAAGCGATTGTTGTACTCAGACAATCTGAGCACAAGCACAACAATTGAACTTTTCTCCTTAGTTTGCAGGTTAAGAAAGTCATCGGAGGTCTTATACCTCTTGACGTGGGCACGAGCCTGAAATCCCAATTTCAGCCCTCAAAACATCTCATATGTTTCGCGATGTTTCAAAAACGTCTTTGGTGCCTCAACTCTAAACCGTTTAACTGAACTATCACGTAGTTATCAAAACGTGTATGTCAGATGTTCGCAACAACCACAGACAACGTTCGAGGTTCAGCACACTGAGCGGTGCATTAAGGACATAAGCCTTCTATGAAGCAATGAGGACAATCCTCAGTTTACGGACCTAGTCCGCATAATTGCTACTATCAACTTTCAACTAATTTTTCTCTAGGAACATATCTAAACAGTAGAACTATAGCGTGAGCTACGACATAATTTGCAAAAAACTTTTGACTATGTTCAGGATAATTAAGTTCATCTTATGAACTCCCACTCAGATAGACATCCCTCTAGTCATCTAAGTGATTACATGATCCG
>NW_021306689.1:0-2419 GCF_002162155.2 Triticum dicoccoides
TCATTATATGTGGCAAAGTTCCCAAGAAAAATAACAAACTTGTAATACGGCAATTATTTTAAAAAAGTGTTCTCAGAAATGACCTATCATCTCTGAAGATTCATGGCTTTCAAGCCAAATGATCAATCTTATGGCCACATTCGTGGCATAGTTTGTTCAAATGATCTCATATTGTGCATAAGGGTGCATATTGGAATGGCAAACAATGTTGCCTAAGGAGGTTTTCATTTTCTTTGGACGAAAAAACCATTTTTCATTTTCCGAGTGCCCGAAAGGAGGTTTTTTTGTGAAGGAACTACCAAATAATTGTTGCAAAATTGGACCAAATCAATTTTCTAAAATACTAGGACATATTTAATGCACAATTGACAAAATGGTTGGGTGTAAAAAGTTTTGATCCACCTCTCGTGAAAAAGACAAATTTCCGCCGATTCAGGTGGAAGCGGGTCAAATTTGAACTGCAGCTGCCTCATAGTTTGCTATTTATTTTTTTACAAAAATCATTTCTAGGTACGTAAGTATCTATTTAATCAGAGAAACACCAAAAGTTTTCCAAGATTCAACCACTAGCTAGGAACGGTCAAGCCCGCCGTTTTGACAGCATTTTGAAACGGGCATAAAAAACTAAAAGAAAAATCAAAAAATTGGCAAAACCTTCGCATTGTGTCATTATATGTGGCAAAGTTCCCAAGAAAAATAACAAACTTGTAATACGGCAATTATTTTAAAAAAGTGTTCGCAGAAATGAGCTATCATCTGTGAAGATTCATGGCTTTCAAGCCAAATGATCAATCTTATGGCCACATTCATGGCATAGTTTGTTGAAATGATCTCATATTGTGCACAAGGGTGCATATTGGAATGGCAAACAATGTTGCCTAAGGAAGTTTTCACTTTCGTTGGACGAAAAAACCATTTTTCATTTTCCGAATGCCCGAAAGGAGGTTT
Source organism: Triticum dicoccoides (assembly GCF_002162155.2). Lineage (NCBI taxonomy): Eukaryota > Viridiplantae > Streptophyta > Magnoliopsida > Poales > Poaceae > Triticum > Triticum dicoccoides. The sequence goes on from NW_021306689.1 coordinate 949, forward strand.
TTTTGTGAAGGAACTACCAAATAATTGTTCCAAAATTGGACCAAATCAATTTTCTAAAATACTAGGACATATTTAATGCACAATTGACAAAATGGTTGGGTGTAAAAAGTTTTGATCCACCTCTCGTGAAAAAGACAAATTTCCGCCGATTCAGTTGGAAGCGGGTCAAATTTGAACTGCAGCTGCCTCATAGTTTGCTATTTATTTTTAAAAAAAATCATTTCTAGGTACATAAGTATCTATTTAATCAGAGAAACGCCAAAAGTTTTCCAAGATTCAACCACTAGCTAGGAACGGTCAAGCCCGCCGTTTTGATCGCATTTTAAAATGGGCATAAAAAATTCAAAAAAAAAATCAAAAAATTGGGAAACCTTCGCATTGTGTCATTGTATGTGGCCAAGTTCCCAAGAAAAATAACAAACTTGTAATACGGCAATTATTTTAAAAAAAAATTCTAAGAAATGAGCTATCATCTCTCAAGATTCATGACTTTCAAGCCAAATGATCAATCTTATGGCCACATTCATGGCATAGTTTGTTCAAATGATCTTATATTGTGCACCAGGGTGCATATTGGAATGGCAAACAATGTTGCCTAAGGAAGTTTTCATTTTCTTTGGACGAAAAAACCATTTTTCATTTTCCGAGTGCCCGAAAGGAGGTTTTTTTGTGAAGGAACTACCAAATAATTGTTGCAAAATTTGACCAAATCAATTTTCTAAAATACTAGGACATATTTAATGCACAATTGACAAAATGGTTGGGTGTAAAAAGTTTTGATCCACCTCTCGTGAAAAAGACAAATTTCCGTCGATTCAGGTGGAAGCGGGTCAAATTAGAACTGCAGCTGCCTCATAGTTTGCTATTTATTTTTTACAAAAATCATTTCTAGGTACATAAGTATCTATTTAATCAGAGAAACACCAAAAGTTTTCCAACATTCAACCACTAGCTAGGAACGGTCAAGCCCGCCGTTTTGACCGCATTTTGAAACGGGCATAAAAAATTCAAAAAAAATCAAAAAATTGGGAAACCTTCGCATTGTGTCATTATATGTGGCCAAGTTCCCAAAAAAAATAACAAACTTGTAATACGACAATTATTTTTAAAAAGTGTTCTCAGAAATGAGCTATCATCTCTGAAGATTCATGGCTTTCAAGCCAAATGATCAATCTTATGGCCACATTCGTGGCATAGTTTGTTCAAATGATCTCATATTTTGCACAAGGGTGCATATTGGAATGGCACACAATGTTGCCTAAGGAAGTTTTCATTTTCTTTGGACGAAAAAACCATTTTTCATTTTCCGAGTGCCCGAAAGGAGGTTTTTTTGTGAAGGAACTACCAAATAATTGTTGCAAAATTGGACCAAATCAATTTTATAAAATACTAGGACATATTTGATGCATAACTGACAAAATGGTTGGGTGTAAAAAGTTTTGATCCACCTCTCGTGAAAAAGACAAATTTC
>NW_021306690.1:0-2487 GCF_002162155.2 Triticum dicoccoides
AAAGCCTAGCAAGAAAGCAAAGGTGATCAAGCCAGCTGAAGACCCCAAAGTCCGTGAGCCGGAACAGCAAATTCCAGCATCTGACACCTCCGTGCCGCAACCCCAAGAGCCTGTCCATGATGTTCCACCAGTAATTCTTGACCTCTCCAGTGACCATACAAATCTCAATCCTTTGAGCACTGAATCCTCAAGCCCAATTAAGCCGTCAGGAACGCATGCCGACGATGTTGTGATCACTGGCAGCGGCTTCAAAGAACCGGGACAACCTACTGTCTTGGCCAAGAACTCCGCCAAAGATGAGTTCATTGAAAGGCGGAAAGTGAGATTTGACATCGCCAATTACTCTCAGTTAAACATCAGTGAAATACTCTCTGGTTATCTCAACCAAGTGCATACCAGCCGCGATCTTGAAATTTACATGGTGAAGCAGATGCATCAGAAATATGAGGTATGAACTCCAACTTGATATATTATGCATATCCTGTCAGCCCCCAAGTCTACTGTGTATGATCAGATTGAATAAGCTGTAGACCTAGAATAGCCATGAATATAAAAAGCATCTTTGGTAGAATCCTTCAAAAGCCGGCTTTCATTAGAATTAAACTGGATCTTTAATGATCAACATTGCATCCGTAGCCCCCAAGCGCCGGTTTAATCAGCATGAATGAACCGGTACTTGTTCATCATTGTTTATAAATCAAAATTTACTCGTGTAGCCCCCATGAACCGGCTGTGGTCATTGGCGGCACAACCGATTCATCATAAAGTAGTAATGAAACGCGAGCAATATGCATTAGCCCCTAAGTGCGAAGCACTCTTGCTTGCAAAGTGCTTGGGACTTTATTCATATGAGCCGTTGTATGAAGAATGTTTTCGGTACGCATTAGCCCCCAAGTGCCAAGTGTTGTTGCTTGCAAAAGGCTTGGGACTTATATTCCTGTAACCCGAATATGAATATGGTTGCAAATCTGTGCTTGTATAGGACACTACTGCTCAACTTCAATCGCAATTGGATGATGCGAAAATTTGGCTGGAGAATCAAGAATCTGAGACCCGGAAAGCCGACTCAAAATTCCAATTTACCTTAGCTGAAATGGAAAAATTGAAGACCAGTTTTGATGCTGAAAAAACTGCCTGGCTGAAGAGAAAACTGCTCTGACGCAGCGGGCTGAAAAAACAAAGACTGATCTTCAAAAGGTGACCACTGGGCTTACCAGTTTAAAACACCGTGTATCCCAGATGGTTTATGCTATCGTTGGTGAGTACCCTTGCTAGCATCAAAATTGGCTCTCTTCTTTGTCGGTACAAACCGCCTCTAACCAGTCCACAATTATTACTCAGGACCCAGGAGCAGCAATCTTAGCCAAGAGATGCTTGTGAAGCTCAAGGCTGTATATACACTTGTTGAACAACTATATACCGGAACTCAGTGCACACTGGCCACGATTTCTCCAACTAATCGGGCCCCCACTCTGTTGAGTGACGTTTTGAAGAAACTTTCTGTTCTGCCTGCTAGGATTGAAGAGATAAAACGATCATCTGCAAGAGCCGGTGCCGTGACGGCCTTAAGCCGGGCTAAGGCATGGTTACCAGAGCTAGCCCCAGCCGAGGTATCTACTGGATATCCAAGCTTCAAAGAAGACGACACTCCATTTGACCAAAAGGACTTCGCTGCTTGTGTGAAGGAAATACGTCCTCTAGCGACTCTGATTGCTGATGAAACAAATCTATCAAAATATCAGTCGGCTTATGATACAAAGAATTAGAAGATGCCCACGCCGGCTTATAAAGTGATGGATCTGATTCCCCCAATCCGTAAGCATACTTTCGCCCCTGAAGTTGATCCGTCCGACCTTATAGACGATGAAGCTGAATGCCAAGCCTTGTGTGGCATTGATTGGTCATCACCAAATTTCCAGACGACGGAGGAGGACGAAGAACCGGAGAAGGATGATGCAGAAGCTTCCAGCTAGAATAAAACAAAGGAAAAGAAATAGAACGTACCTCCTTAAATAAATATCTGACCTACCAAACTCAAGCAAGAGTCGAACCGCTAGCTTTTTGTGGCCATGGGAACCAGCTGGGACACCCTCAAACCCCCTTTTATTCTAAAAAAGGGATCGACACTTCTCGTATAAATGGAATGGAATTTCTCGAATTTCACACAGGAAGTCACCAAGGCCAAGAAGATTGATCCGCTGGGTAGTTCAAATATTTGATCTTCTGAAAACACTTTATCTTTTTGACTCACTGGGTCATGTAATAGGCTAGTAAAACTTTGATCTACCGTGCCATCGTGCATGTTTTGTTTTGCGTAAACTACTGATCTGTCAGTTGAAAATCTGCCACTTATGTTTATGATTTCATCGACTCTGTGCACTGCTACCTCTTGAGCACTGCGTTGGTTTTCCCTTGAAGAGCAAAGGGTGATGCAGTAAAGTAGCGTAAGTATTTCCCTCAGTTTTTGAGAACCAAGGTATCACTCCA
>NW_021306691.1:0-1213 GCF_002162155.2 Triticum dicoccoides
TGCGCAACTGTTTTGCACCCGTTGTATTTGAACGTAGAGCCTATCACACCCGATCATCACGTGGTGTCTCAGCACGAAGAACTTTCGCAACGGTGCATACTCAGGGAGAACACTTCTTGATAATTTAGTGAGAGATCATCTTATAATGCTACCGTCAATCAAAGCAAGATAAGATGCATAAAAAGATAAACATCACATGCAATCAATATAAGTGATATGATATGGCCATCATCATCTTGTGCTTGTGATCTCCATCTCCGAAGCACCGTCATGATCACCATCGTCACCGGCGCGACACCTTGATCTCCATCGTAGCATCGTTGTCGTCTCGCCAATCTTATGCTTCCACGACTATCGCTACCGCTTAGTGATAAAGTAAAGCATTACATCGCGATTGCATTGCATACAATAAAGCGACAACCATATGGCTCCTGCCAGTTGCCGATAACTTGGTTACAAAAACATGATCATCTCATACAATAAAATTCAGCATCATGCCTTGACCATATCACATCACAACATGCCCTGCAAAAACAAGTTAGACGTCCTCTACTTTGTTGTTGCATGTTTTACGTGGCTGCTACGGGCTTAAGTAAGAACCAATCTCACCTACGCATCAAAACCACAACGATAGTTTGTCAAATAGACTCCGTTTTAACCTTCGCAAGGACCGGGCGTAGCCACACTCGGTTCAACTAAAGTTGGAGAGACAGATGCCCGCAAGCCATCTATGTGCAAAGCACGTCGAGGGAACCGGTCTCGCGTAAGCGTACGCGTAAGGTTGGTCCAGGTCGTCTCGTCCAACAATACCGCCGAACCAAAGTATGACATGCTGGTAGGCAGTATGACTTGTATCGTCCACAACTCACTTGTGTTCTACTCGTGCATATAACATCAACATAAATAACCTAGGCTCGGATGCCACTGTTGGGTTTCGTAGTAATTTCAAAAAATTTCCTACGCACACGCAAGATCATGTGATGCATAGCAACGAGAGGGGAGAGTGTTGTCTACATACCCTTGTAGACCGTAAGCGGAAGCGTTAGCACAACGCGGTTGATGTAGTCGTACGTCTTCACGGCCCGACCGATCAAGCACCGAAACTACGGCACCTCCGAGTTCTAGCACACGTTCAGCTCGATGACGTCCCTCGAACTCCGATCCAGCCGAGTGTCGAGGGAGAGTTCCGTCAGCACGACGGCGTGGTGACGAT
>NW_021306692.1:0-2115 GCF_002162155.2 Triticum dicoccoides
GGACCCCAAACCTGTGAGTAATAGTCCATGAAACGGGCCAGAATCGGCCAAAGCTGCGAGTGCCACAAAACGAGCCCGAATCGGCCGAAACTGCGAGTGTTGATGATCGAGACGTAAACGCACCCCGGGGTTTGTTAATTGCGCAAGTCACACCGGGACCCGAAACAGTGAGTAATAGTCCACGAAACGGGCCAGAATCAGCCACAACTGTGAGTGTTCATGACCGGCACGTAAACGCATTTTGGGGTTCAACAACTATGGAAATCGCTTCGGGACCCCTAAATGTTGAGTAATAGTCCTCGAATCGCGTCAGAATTGGCCCAAACTGTGAGTGTTGAGGACAGACACGCAAACGCACCCCGGGAATTGTCAATCATGGAAATCGCTCTGGGACGCCAAAATGGTGAATAATCGTGCACGAAATGGACCAGAGTCGACCAAAATTGTGTGTTGATGACTGACATGTAAACGCACCACGGAGTTCGTCAATCGTGGAAATCACTACGGGACGCCCAAAACTAATTAATAGTGCAAGAAACGGGCCAAAATCGGCCCAAACTGCGATTGTTGATGATCGACACGTAAGCGCACCATGGGGTTCAACAACCATGGAAATCGCTTTGGGGCCCCAAAACGGTGAGTAATAGTCGACGAAACGGGCCAGAAGCGGCCCAAAATGCGAGTGTTGCTAACCGACACATAAACGCACCCCGGTGTTCGTCAATCATGGAAATCACACCGGGACGCCAAAACAGAGTAATAGTCCAAGAAACGGGCCAGAATTGGCAAAAACTATGAATGTTGATGAGAGACACGTAAGTGCACCTTGGAGTTCAACAACCATGGAAATCGCTCTGGGACCCCAAAGTGGCGAGTAATAGTGCACGAAACGGACCAGAATCGGCCAAAATTGTGAGTGTTGATGACCGAAACGTAAACGCACCACGGGGTTCGTAAAATTGTGGAAATCACTCCAGGACCCCCGAAACTAAATGATAGTCCAAGAAATGGGCCAAAAATCGGCCCAAACTGCGATTGTTGATGACATACATGTAAGCGCACCTTGGGGTTCAACAACTATGGAAATCTCTTCGGGACCCCAAAACGGTGAGTAATAGTCCACGAAACGAGTCAGAAATGACAAAAACCATGAGTGTTGATGACCGATACGTAAACGCACCCCGGGGTTTGTTAATCAAGGAAAGCACTCCGGGACCCCAAACCTGTGAGTAATAGTCCATGAAACGGGCCAGAATCGGCCAAAGCTGCGAGTGCCACAAAACGAGCCCGAATCGGCCGAAACTGCGAGTGTTGATGATCGAGACGTAAACGCACCCCGGGGTTTGTTAATTGCGCAAGTCACACCGGGACCCGAAACAGTGAGTAATAGTCCACGAAACGGGCCAGAATCGGCCACAACTGTGAGTGTTCATGACCGGCACGTAAACGCATTTTGGGGTTCAACAACTATGGAAATCGCTTCGGGACCCCTAAATGTTGAGTAATAGTCCTCGAATCGCGTCAGAATTGGCCCAAACTGTGAGTGTTGAGGACAGACACGCAAACGCACCCCGGGAATTGTCAATCATGGAAATCGCTCTGGGACGCCAAAATGGTGAATAATCGTGCACGAAATGGACCAGAGTCGAGCAAAATTGTGTGTTGATGACTGACATGTAAACGCACCACGGAGTTCGTCAATCGTGGAAATCACTGCGGGACGCCCAAAACTAATTAATAGTGCAAGAAACGGGCCAAAATCGGCCCAAACTGCGATTGTTGATGATCGACACGTAAGCGCACCATGGGGTTCAACAACCATGGAAATCGCTTTGGGGCCCCAAAACGGTGAGTAATAGTCGACGAAACGGGCCAGAAGCGGCCCAAAATGCGAGTGTTGCTAACCGACACATAAACGCACCCCGGTGTTCGTCAATCATGGAAATCACACCGGGACGCCAAAACAGAGTAATAGTCCAAGAAACGGGCCAGAATTGGCAAAAACTATGAATGTTGATGACAGACACGTAAGTGCACCTTGGAGTTCAACAACCATGGAAATCGCTCTGGGACCCCAAAGTGGCGAGTAATAGTGCACGAAACGGACCAGAATCG
>NW_021306693.1:0-1102 GCF_002162155.2 Triticum dicoccoides
CGAAGAAATTCAAAGCCCACCCACCACCCACTTTGTAGCCACTGTCGACGATCTAACGGACATGCTAGACTATGACTCCGAAGACATCGACGGTATGAACTACGATGCCGGAGACGAACAAGAACCAGCGCCTACAGGGCACTGGAAGACCAACTCGTCATATGACATATACATGGTGGACACCCCAAAAGATGGGGACGGCGAAGAAGCAGCGGAGGCAGATTCCTTAAAGAAACAGCCCAAGCACCGACGTCAGCGGCTCCGCTCTAAATCCCGCCACAGCAAGAATGGAGATTCCGGCACAGGGGATAATAACACCCCAGAGAGTGCCGAAGACAATCCCCTCCTGCAAGATTCAGCGCAGGAGGATGCAGAAGCAAGCCCTCACAAGAGAGCGGCAGATGAAGAGGTCGAGGATGATAATTACATACCTCCCTCCGGAGACGAGGCAAGCCTCGACAACGATGAATTCGTCGTGCCCGAGGATCCGTCGAACAAGAGCGTTTCAAACGCAGGCTAATGGCCACAGCAAATAGCCTAAAGAAAAAGCAGCGGGAGCTTCAAGCTGATCAAGACCTGCTGGCCGACAGATGGACCGAGGTCCTTGCGGCCGAAGAGTATGAACTTGAACGCCCCTCCAAGAGCTACCCAAAACGCAAGTTGCTCCCCCGATTAGAAGAGGAAGCATACATACCTTCATCACCAGCACACAATACGGCCGACCGACCACCCCGTGGTCGCGACAGAGAGGCATCCAGGCCTTCCATCAAAACCGTACCCCGGCATCGCTCGAAAAGTACGAAGCCACGGGGGAACGCGCCGGACTTGCGGGATATATTGGAGGATACGGCAAGACAATCCAGATCTATCTATGGATCACGTGGGTGCCCCACGACCCACGACGAATACCGTCGAGCCAGATACAACAACTCCGGCCGGGCCGAACACAGCAGACAACGCTCCCTTGAGCTACATCGTGATATTGCTCAATATAGAGGCGCCGCACACCCGCTATGCTTCACTGACGAAGTAATGGATCATCAAATCCCTGAAGGGTTTAAACCCGTAAACATTGAATCCTACGATGGCACGACAGACCCCG
>NW_021306694.1:0-1062 GCF_002162155.2 Triticum dicoccoides
AGATCGTGGAGGAGAATACTTAAGTCACGAGTTTGGTACACACTTAAAGAAATGTGGAATCGTTTCACAGCTCACGCCGCCTGGAACACCTCAGCGAAACGGTGTGTCCGAACGTCGTAATCGCACTCTATTGGATATGGTGCGGTCTATGATGTCTCTTACCGATTTACCGCTATCATTTTGGGGATACGCTCTAGAGACAGCTACATTCACTTTAAATAGGGCACCGTCTAAATCCGTTGAGACGACACCGTATGAATTATGGTTTGGAAAGAAACCTAAGCTGTCGTTTCTAAAAGTTTGGGGATGCGAAGCTTATGTCAAGAAACTTCAACCTGAAAAGCTCGAACCCAAGTCGGAAAAATGCGTATTCATAGGATACCCTAAGGAAACTGTAGGGTATACCTTCTACTTAAGATCCGAAGGCAAGATCTTTGTTGCCAAGAACGGATGCTTTCTGGAAAAAGAGTTTCTCTCGAAAGAATTAAGTGGGAGGAAAGTAGAACTCGATGAAGTACTACCTCTTGAGCGGGATAGTGATGCAGCACAGGAAACCGTTCCTGTGATGCCCACACCAACTGAAGAGGAAAACCATGATAATGATCAAGGGACTTCGGATCAAGTTACTGCTGAACTTCGTAGGTCCACAAGGACACGTTCCGCACCAGAGTGGTACGGCAACCCTGTCCTGGAAATCATGTTGTTAGACAACAATGAACCTTCGAACTATGAAGAAGCAATGGCGGGCCCGGATTCCAACAAATGGCTTGAAGCCATGAAATCCGAGATAGAATCCATGTATGAAAACAAAGTATGGACTTTGACAGACTTGCCCGATGATCGGCGAGCGATAGAAAACAAATGGATCTTTAAGAAGAAGACGGACGCGGATGGTAATGTTACCATCTATAAAGCTCGACTTGTCGCTAAGGGTTATCGACAGGTTCAAGGGATTGACTACGACGAGACATTCTCTCCCGTAGCGAAGCTAAAGTCCGTCCGAATCATGTTAGCAATTGCCGCATACTATGATTATGAGATATGGCAGATGGACGTCAAAAC
>NW_021306695.1:0-834 GCF_002162155.2 Triticum dicoccoides
CGGCGATGGCGGGCGACGGCGGGCGACGGTGAGGGAGCGGGCGACGACGGGCACGGGCGAGGCGACGGTGACGGCGGGGCAGCCTGGCGGCGTCAGCGTCGGGGCGGCAACTGCGAGAGATGAGAGTGAAAATTTCCGAAGTGTGAACTTATATAGCAAAGCCTTTAGTCCTGGTTCGTGGCACAAACCGGGACTAAAGGTGGGCATTAGAACCGGTTGGTGGCACCAACCGGGACCAAAGGCCTTTTTCAGCAGCCCAAAGGGCGGGAAGCAGCGGCCTTTGGTCCCGGTTAGTGGCACCAACCGGGACTAAAGGGGGGCATTGGTCACAGTTTGTGCCACGAACCGTGACCAATGCCCCACTTTAGTCACGGTTGGTGCCATCAACCGGGACCAATAGCCTGCGCCTGCCAAAGGCACGGTGCGCTGGGATGTTTAGTCCCACCTCGCTAGCTGAGGAGCAGCCGCACCTGTTTATAAGCGCTGCCCCGCCATCTCCATCGAACTCCTCAGAACTGCAGGCCTCTGGGCCTAATCTCACCTGCTATGCCTGTGGGCCTGCTGCGGGCCTGAATCCTGGCCCATGGATGGGCTTCTAGTCGTATTCAGGCTGTGGTGGCCCAGTAGGTGGCATTTTTTTACTATTTATTTTTTCATTTCTACTTAGAACTAAATACTTATAGTTTTTTAGTGATTTTTTTCTTTTAGGTCACAAAAATTATAAACTTTCTGTTAGTGCCATGTTTTAAAATTTGAATAGTTTAAATTTGAATTTCTTAAAATTTGTGTGAATCACTAGTTTATGAATAACTTTACTATAAAAATTCATTTTTG
>NW_021306695.1:947-1400 GCF_002162155.2 Triticum dicoccoides
AAATATTATAGGCATTTATTTTCTTTTTTGCTATTTATTTTTTCATTTCTACTTAGAACAAAATACTTATAGTTTTTTAGTGATTTCTTTTTTCTTTTAGGTCACAAAAATTATAAACTTTCTGTTAGTGCCATTAGTTGTCAAACTTGAAAACACTTTTTAGTTTTTTTTGCTTTTAGTGCCTATTTTTTTCAGTTTTTTGTTTTGTTTTCTGGATTATTTATTTTCTTTTGTTTTTTGCATTATTTTTTAATTCTTTTTGCTTTTAGTTTTAGAAAAATTATAAACTTTCTGTTAGTGCCATTAGTTTTCAAATTTGAAAACACTTTTTTAGTTTTTTTTATTTTCTTTGTTGCTTTATTTATTTTATTTTGTTTCTACTTACAACAAAATACTTATTGTTGCCATTTTTTCAGTTTTTTTGTTTTGTTTTCTGTATTATTTATTTTCTTT
>NW_021306696.1:0-989 GCF_002162155.2 Triticum dicoccoides
ACCTGCGTGTCATTGAAGAACGCCATGTAACTCACTTTACTTTATTGCTAAACGCGTTAGCCATAGAAGTAGAAGTAGTCGTTGGCGTGACAACTTCATGAAGACACGATGATGGAGATCATGATGATGGAGATCATGGTGTCAAGCCAGTGACAAGATGATCATGGAGCCCCGAAGATGAAGATCAATGGAGCTATATGATATTGGCCATATCATGTCACAACTATATAATTGCATGTGATGTTTATTATGTTTATGCATCTTGTTTACTTAGGACGACGGTAGTAAATAAGATGATCCCTTACAAAAATTTCAAGAAGTGTTCTCCCCTAACTGTGCACCGTTGCTACAGTTCGTCGCTTCTAAGCACCATGTGATGATCGGGTGTGATGGATTCTTACGTTCACATACAACGGGTGTAAGACAGTTTTACACAGCGAAAACACTTAGGGTTAACTTGACGAGCCTAGCATGTGCAGACATGGCCTCGGAACACAGAGATCGAAAGGTCGAACACGAGTCGTATGGAAGATACGATCAACATGAGAATGTTCACCGACGATGACTAGTCCGTCTCATGTGATGATCGGACACGGCCTAGTCGACTCGGATCGTGTAACACTTAGATGACTAAAGGGATGTCTAATCTGAGTGGGAGTTCATAATTTGATTAGAACTTAATTATCATGAACTTAGTCTAAAACCTTTGCAAATATGTCTTGTAGATCAAATGGCCAACGCTCATGTCAACATGAACTTCAACGCGTTCCTAGAGAAAACCAAGCTGAAAGATGATGGCAGCAACTATACGGACTGGGTCCGGAACCTGAGGATCATCCTCATAGCTGCCAGGAAACAATATGTCCTAGAAGGACCGCTAGGTGACGCTCCCGTCCCAGAGAACCAAGACATTATGAATGCTTGGCAAACTCGCGCTGATGATTACTCCCTCGTTCAGTGCGGCATGCTTTACAGCTTAGAACCGGGGC
>NW_021306697.1:0-1169 GCF_002162155.2 Triticum dicoccoides
TCTAACTTGTTTTTGCAGCGATTGATCATGTGATGTGATATGGCCAGAAGTTGTGATGAATGATGAATTGTGATGTATGAGATCATGTTCTTTGTAATAGGATTCACGACTTGCATGTCGATGAGTATGACAACCGGCAGGAGCCATAGGAGTTGTCTTTATTTTTTGTATGACCTGCGTGTCATTGAAGAACGCCATGTAACTCACTTTACTTTATTGCTAAACGCGTTAGCCATAGAAGTAGAAGTAGTCGTTGGCGTGACAACTTCATGAAGACACGATGATGGAGATCATGATGATGGAGATCATGGTGTCAAGCCGGTGACAAGATGATCATGGAGCCCCGAAGATGAAGATCAATGGAGCTATATGATATTGGCCATATCATGTCACAACTATATAATTGCATGTGATGTTTATTATGTTTATGCATCTTGTTTACTTAGGACGACGGTAGTAAATAAGATGATCCCTTAGAAAAATTTCAAGAAGTGTTCTCCCCTAACTGTGCACCGTTGCTACAGTTCGTCGCTTCTAAGCACCACGTGATGATCGGGTGTGATGGATTCTTACGTTCACATACAACGGGTGTAAGACAGTTTTACACAGCGAAAACACTTAGGGTTAACTTGACGAGCCTAGCATGTGCAGACATGGCCTCGGAACACGGAGACCGAAAGGTCGAACACGAGTCGTATGGAAGATACGATCAACATGAGAATGTTCACCGACGATGACTAGTCCATCTCACGTGATGATCGGACACGGCCTAGTCGACTCAGATCGTGTAACACTTAGATGACTAAAGGGATGTCTAATCTGAGTGGGAGTTCATAATTTGATTAGAACTTAATTATCATGAACTTAGTCTAAAACCTTTGCAAATATGTCTTGTAGATCAAATGGCCAACGCTCATGTCAACATGAACTTCAACGCGTTCCTAGAGAAAACCAAGCTGAAAGATGATGGCAGCAACTATACGGACTGGGTCCGGAACCTGAGGATCATCCTCATAGCTGCCAGGAAACAATATGTCCTAGAAGGACCGCTAGGTGACGCTCCCGTCCCAGAGAACCAAGACATTATGAATGCTTGGCAAACTCGCGCTGATGATTACTCCCTCGTTCAGTGCGGCATGCTTTACAGCTTAGAACCGGGGCTCCAAAAG
>NW_021306698.1:0-1181 GCF_002162155.2 Triticum dicoccoides
GGAGGACCTTTAGTCGCGGTTCTTCTGGCCAACCGCGACTAAAGGCCGCCGCAGGTTTAGGGTTTTAGCCCCCCCTAAACCTGTTTTCTGTTTAATTTGTATTGTTTTATTTCTTTTGTGCTTTATTTTAATTTTGAAGGAGTTTCACATATTCTACGGTACTACATACATGCATATGAATGTACAATTTCAAACAAATTTGAAATTAGAACCAAAAAGAATTCAAGAGGAATATACAATATATATTCAATATCATCGGATGACCATATACAATTTCGAACAAGTTTCCATACATAATTTAATGCATATAAAGTTCTACGTCCTCGTAATGGTGTTCTCCTTTAGGATGGAGGACTTCCCTCCTGAACCATCCAGCTAGTTCCTCTTGAAGTGGTCGGAAGCGAGCTTCTGGACTAAGCATCATCCGGAGGTTATTCCTCTGAGCATTGGTATCACTTGGAACCCGCTCAGAGGTGTATCTCCGGATCATCTCACAGACATAGTATGCACATAGATTGGTCCCCGCTGGCTGAATATCCTCACCATTCTTAGCCTTTGACCTTTTGAATTCTAGCTCTTTTTTGAATTCACCGACCTTTGTATCTACGAACCGTCTCCAAACCCTACGAGGCAAAGAAAATTAAATGAACAAGAGAGTTATTAGTTACTTGATATTAGGAAATGAACGAAATAGGCCGATCGATATAGAGCACAAATGAATGAAAATAATTACTTCTGCAGCATTCTTCTCATGCCGCCCCAAAGCTTTGGATCCTTATTCAGAGAGTCGTGGACGAGACATTCTGAGGTGTCAACTTTAATTACTAGCAGAATCCAGTGGAACCTGCAGACACGATACATGCACAGTACGTCATGCATAACTCATCGATTAGCCGGCCACATACCATGCATGGAGTAAACAAAAGAGAATGTGCTCAAGACAGAAACACTCACCCAAAATGGTAAGGAAATAGAATATCACTTTTGAGTTCCTGCTTTGTAAGAAACTGCCACAGGTCTGCCTCCATGTCGGCGGGGTGATGCTCCAACACATATCCATTAACGATGTGTGGGTCAATGAACCCAACATCATGGATGTTCCTTACTCTGCATTCCTTAATCTTCATTCTGCATGTATAATAGCGGACACAACAATATAGTTAGGACATATATATAGTGCA
>NW_021306699.1:0-1426 GCF_002162155.2 Triticum dicoccoides
TTACCTTTGCCCGGGACCGTTTGCGCCTTTTGGCTCACGTATATGATAGTGTCGCTAGCATCCATATGATAAGGAGCCCGGGCTGACATGACTAGTCGTAAACCCAAAGTGGCACAGACTTACAGGGACAGGCATCCATGACCCAGCTTCGAACGTGTCGGTCATCAGCAAGTGGGTCCGGGCTGTAGCACTGGGCTAGCAGGACTCCGGTAAACCGGGCTGTAGCGGGCTAACAGGACTCCGGTACTCAATGCGTGACATTTCCCCGAAGGGACAGACACCGGAACGAAGAAGGACACATGCCGGCCAGCCTAAGTGTTCCAGAGCAGTAGCAAGCTACCATGGCTCAGCGGTAACACCAGGAGACATTTCCCGGTAAGAGAGGCTACTAAAGATAAACAACTAGATAGTCAGATCCCACACATACCAAGCATTTCAATCATACACACAATATGCCCGATATGTGCAAACACAACAAGGCATCACAACATGACTCTATGACACAAGCACTTTATTTAAGGCTCAGAGAGCCATACATAATATACACAAAGGTACGGGTCACACGACCCAGCATTCAAGTCATACAGTGATACAAACCAGCAGCGGAAGTAACTTGTCTGAGTACAGACAACTAGAAAGATAAAAGAGGCTTGGAAAGCCTAGCTATACTACGTGGTCCTTCACAAGCTCAGGATCACCACCTGGGCCTTTAGCCTACTCATCGATGTCAACGTCTACGTAGAACCCATCAGAAGGGGTTGCAGCGTCTTCTGTAAAAATGTAAATTATAGCAACATGAGTACAAAGGTACTCAGCAAGACTTACATCAGATCCTACATACATGCATATTATCAAGAAGGGTTGGTGGAGTTGTTGCAGCAAGCCAGCTTTGACTCTTGGCTAGGCTAACCTACGAGACTCCAATTTGAAACGGTTTTGCGTACACGAGTCCACTACTCACCACTTCAATACACTACCGAGGATCCACCTCCGTCTTCCTACGGAAGAGCCATCCTCGGCACTCACACTTATCTTGAGGCTTTTAGCAGTTTCCATTTACTTGTCTATGAACTGTATAGGCAACCAAGTAGTCCTTTACCGTGGACGCGGCTATTCGAATAGATCATGATAACCCTGCAGGGGTGTACTTCTTCATACATGTTTCCACCACTTAGCGTCTGCACACGACATGTGCTCGGCAGACTTCAAGCGAAAGCCGACGTGGGTGTAGACCACGACCTACCTAAACACTTAAGTCTCTAGTCCAGGTTTATCGCCTATCCAGGTTCCATCCGCAGGGAGTCCGGCCGAGGTTTCCCATACGGCCCCGAACGATGTGAACAGGGTTCCCGAGATACCTAACGGGTATTCGGTACACCGTGCCACGTACCTACCGCATCACAGCCCACCCCTACGGTCAGCGCTG
>NW_021306700.1:0-1276 GCF_002162155.2 Triticum dicoccoides
AACTGTCGCAACGGTGCACAGTTAGGGGGAACACTTCTTGAATTTATTGTGAGGGATCATCTTATTTACTACCGTCGTTCTAAGTAAACAAGATGCAAAACATGATAAACATCACATGCAATCAAATAATAAACGTGACATGATATGGCCAATATCACATAGCTCCTTTGATCTCCATCTTGGGGCTCCATGATCATCTTGTCACCGGCTTGACACCATGATCTCCATCATCATGATCTCCATCATCGTGTCTCCATGAAGTTGCTCGCCAACTATTACTTCTACTACTATGGCTAACGCGTTTAGCAATAAAGTAAAGTAATTTACATGGCGTTTCTCGATGACACGCAGGTCATAAAAAGAATAAAGACAACTCCTATGGCTCCTGCCGTTTGTCATACTCATCGACATGCAAGTCGTGAATCCTATTACAATAGCATGAACATCTCATACATCACATATAGATCATTCATCATTCATCACAACTTTGGCCATATCATATCACAAACCACTTGCTGCAAAAACAAGTTAGACGTCCTCTAATTGTTGTTGCAAGTTTTACGTGGCTGAATTAGGGTTCTAGCAAGAACGTTTTCTTACCTACGTCAAAGCCACAACGTGATTTGTCAACTTCTATTTACCCTTCATAAGGACCCTGTTCATCGATTCCGCTCCAACTAAAGTGAGAGAGACAGACACCCGCCAGCCACCTTATGCAACTAGTGCATGTTAGTCGGTGGAACCGGTCTCACGTAAGCGTAAGTGTAAGGTTGGTCCGGGCCGCTTCATCCCACAATACCGCTGAAGCAAGAAAGGACTAGTAACGGCAAGAAAGTTGACAAATCTACGCCCACAACAAATTGTGTTCTACTCGCGCAAGAAGAACTACGCATAGACCTAGCTCATGATGCCACTGTTGGGGAACGTTGCAGAAAACAAAATTTTTCCTACTCGTTTCACCAAGATCATCTAGGAGTTCATCTAGCAACGAGTGATTAGATGCATCTACATACCTTTGTAGATCGCGCACGGAAGCGTTCAAAAGAACGGTGATGATGTAGTCGTACTCGACGTGATCCAAATCACCGATGACCAGCGCCGAACGGACGACACCTCCGCGTTCAACACACGTACGGGACGGGAGACGTCTCCTCCTTCTTGATCCAGCAAGGGGGAAGGAGAGGTTGATGAAGATCCAGCAGCACGACGGCGTGGTGGTGGATGCAGGGCGTCACAGCAGCAGGGCTTCGCCGAGACTACGAGGGAGAGACGTAAC
>NW_021306701.1:0-1800 GCF_002162155.2 Triticum dicoccoides
TGTTGGAAATATGCCCTAGAGGCAATAATAAAAGTATTATTATATTTCATTGTTCATGATAATTGTCTTTTATTCATGCTATAACTGTATTATCCGGAAATCGTAATACACGTGTGAATACTTAGACCACACTATGTCCCTGGTAAGCCTCTAGTTGACCAGCTCGTTGTGATCAACAGATAGTCATGGTTTCCTGACTATGGACATTGGATGTCGTTGATAACGGGATCACATCATTAGGAGAATGATGTGATGGACAAGACCCAATCCTAAGCATAGCATAAAAGATCGCGTAGTTCGTTTTGCTAGAGCTTTGCAAGTGTCAAGTATCTCTTCCTTCGACCATGAGATCGTGTAACTCCCGGATACCGTAAGAGTGCCTTGGGTGTATCAAACGTCACAACGTAACTGGGTGACTATAAAGGTGCATTACAGGTATCTCCGAAAGTAGCTGTTGGGTTGACACGGATCGAGACTGGGATTTGTCACTCCGTATGACGGAGAGGTATCTCTGGGCCCACTCGGTAATGCATCATCATATTGAGCTCAATGTGACCAAGGTGTTGGACACGGGATTATGCATTACGGTACGAGTAAAGTGACTTGCCGGTAACGAGACTGAACAAGGTATTGGGATACCGACGATCGAGTCTCGCGCAAGTAACGTACCGATTGACAAAGGGAATTGCATACAGGGTTTGATCGAATCCTCGACATAGTGGTTCATCCGATGACAACATCGAGGAGCATGTGGGAGCCATCATGGGTATCCAGATCCCTCTGATGGTTATTGACTGAGAGCGTCTCGGTCATGTCTGCATGTCTCCCGAACCCGTAGGGTCTACACACTTAAGGTTCGGTGACGCTAGGGTTATGAAGATATGTATATGCAGAAACCCGAATTTTGTTCGGAGTCCCGGATGAGATCCCGGACGTCACGAGGAGTTCCGGAATGGTCCGGACGTAAAGAATTATATATAGGAAGTGCTATTTCGGGCATCGGGACAAGTTTCGGGGTTATCAGTATTGTACCGGGACCACCGGAAGGGTCCCGGGGGTCCACCGGGTGGGGCCACCTGTCCCGGGGGGCCACATGGGCTGTAGGGGGTGCGCCTTGGCCATCATGGTCCAAGGGCACCAGCCCCTATAGGCCCATGCGCCTAGGGTTTCCCCCTAGGAGGAGTCCTAGTGGTGGAAGGCACCCCTAGGTGCCTTGGGGGGGAGGGAAACCTCCCCTAGGCCGCCGCCCCCCCTAGTAGATCTCATCTACTAGGGCCGGCGCCCCCCTGGCACCCCTATATATAGTGGGGGAGAGGAGGGACTTCATACACCAGCCCCTGGCGCCTCCATCTCCCCCCGTTACGTCTCTCCCTCGTAGTCTCGGCGAAGCCCTGCTGCTGTGACGCCCTGCATCCACCACCACGCCGTCGTGCTGCTGGATCTTCATCAACCTCTCCTTCCCCCTTGCTGGATCAAGAAGGAGGAGACGTCTCCTGTCCCGTACGTGTGTTGAACGCGGAGGTGCCGTCCGTTCGGCGCTGGTCATCGGTGATTTGGATCACGTCGAGTACGACTACATCATCACCTTGCAAGCTTCCGCACGCGATCTACAAGTGGTATGTAGATGCAAACTCTCTCCCTAGACTCGTTGCTTAGATGAACTCATAGATGGATCTTGGTGAAACCGTAGGAAAAATTTTAATTTTCTGCAACGTTCCCCAACAGTGGCATCATGAGCTAGGTCTATGCGTAGTTCTCTTTGCACGAGTAGAACACAACTTTGTTGTGGGCGTGGATTTT
>NW_021306702.1:0-4208 GCF_002162155.2 Triticum dicoccoides
AAAAAAAACAGTCGCTTCCTCACGCAAAACGATTATGATTTAATCTTTTTTTTCTTAGCAAGAGCATTTTACTTCTCTAGGCATGAACTTCTGAGCACCACCTTCATTTCTCTATCTAGAGAATGGCAACTGTGTATTTGTGTAATTTAGCTGTCGGGAAATCCGAAAATTAACTTTTCTCTTGCCATTTTCGTTTGTCACAGGATGGACGGCTACGGGGTCCCTGCTTCGGGACCTAGCACGCTCCGACAGATTGATGACGTTCCATCTGAATCAGAAGACGAAGAGGGGATTGGTTTTCCTGCAGGAGGCGCGGTCGCCGAGTCTGATTCGGACGAGGAAGATCAGATCCAGGTCAATGGAAAAGCACCCTCAATCGGGTCAAGGTGCAGCGTGAAGAAGTTGCACGACCTGATTTCCTCATTTGATGAGGAGAAACGACAGTATGTAGCCGAGATGGAGTTTGGGGGGCTGCTAGAGCTACCAAAGATAACAAGGACGGATAGGCATTTCTTGATGTCTATCCTAAGCCACATCGATGAGGAGGCAAATTCAATTACAATTGATCACAAACGCGACATGCAATTTTTCGATGAAGATGTCAAACTGGTCATCGGCATACCATGTGGAACTGCTCCTGTTCGCCCTCCAGACCACGCTGTTCCGGAGGTAGTGGTGACACAGATAAGAGAGATGTTTGGAATTGGTCCAGGAGAGCACAGCATACTGCCAATCGTTGAAGCTGTGAAGCAGACATACGGGCGTCCTATGACGACACACGAGAAGAACAGGTTCAAAGTGGGGCTGGTCATATGCGCATGCACATACCTCCTCGCTCCAACAATGAAGAACGACTACTTCTGTACTGATTATTGGGGCGCGCTGGCAACGGCAGAGCTCATACATATGCACAACTGGTGCCGATATACAAGGGAAGAGCTGTTAGTTGCGGCGAAGAGGGTGAAGGCAGACCTTCTAGGAGGGCGTCTGAAGTCTAATCTATCAGGTTGCCTCCCATTTGTACAGGTAAGACTTCACAAAAATCCAAGGGCAACGCCAGCATTTTTTGTGTGTTCTTTCTAACACGGATGCCGTTTTTTGACCTTACCTTTGACCGAACTCGCTTTCCACAGGTGTTCTATATTGACAATCTTGACGTTGGAGAGCAGAACATCGACCACACCGCGCGCCCAAGAGTGAAGGCGTACAGCTACGCAGCTATCAGATCAATAATTGAAAAGGACATCAAGTCGCGCAAGGGAGATTACCCAGTCATCTATGGCAGACTCCTGGTAAGGGTTATCCCCCTCCACCTCTCCCCCCACACAAATTTTGCGTCATCTCCTTCATATATGCAGCGTTTTCCTATGACAATCACCCACTAAAATCTTCCCGATACAAACAGCCAAGACCAGCAGCAGATGTCTATTATCACAGAAACCCTATAACAAGGCAACGGGCAGCAAGCACATCAGCCGGTCGTGACTCTCGAAGCTCTGTTCCATCAAATCGTGGTTCGTTAGACATTAAGGAGGTATATACATTGTAACATGAAAGGAACTTGCACTGCATACGCAAATTGAGGATCGACAAAAACCAAAAAATTGGCATATAACTCATTACCTCCTTTTTGTTTTATTGAGCAGGCTTCTTACCTCGTCTTAGACAAAATATCAAAGTTCACAGCCCGTTGTGAGGAGGTTCTAATTTCCACTGCAAGGAAGAAAGAAGAGGAGAACCACCGTCATTTCAGTGCACTAAATACCTTGGAAAACTCTGCCCAACAAAAAATAAAGAAGGAGGCCAAAAGAATGAGGGATGAATTCTTTTCGTTCTTCAAAAACTTCGAGAGGCAACATGCTGCGATAAGGATGCGAAGGGGTGCATCAGGTAACAAATGCAATTATTTGCGTTTTTTTATACGACGTCCACAGAAAAAAAAATCATTGCCCCTGTGGTGACCTAAGTTTTGGCACATGATGCCCATTTTTCAGGTGTCGATGTTGATTCTGGTAATTGCCGCAACGCATCCCCAATACCAGATCTCGCTGTGTCAACGCCTTGCAATGCCAAACCAACACCTCCAGCGAGCGGCGGGTGTCAGGGCAACACAAACTCATCACCGGACGTTGTCGAGGTGACTCCTAGGCGGTTCAAAAGGATAGCAAAGAAACCGAAGAAGGTAACATTTGAGTGCGGGCCATCAGGCGTCATGGACATCACAGACAGCGAAGATAATGTGAATGATTGTTTATCACACCCTACAGCAATACGTTCAACTTCTGCCCTGGAAGATGGCAACCCGGAAGACAGCTCGCCTGTCGTCAACATCGCACTAGACAGCTTGATAAGAGAAGCAGAGAGGTACAGCAGGTCAGGCAAGCAGATTGTTGACGGTTCCACTGCAACCAGGGATTCCATCCTGGAACTTGCAAGTAGAGGTCAATCATCTGGCGCAAAAGATGTCGAGGATGGTGCAGCAACATACTCTGTTTGTTGTGCTCAAGACCCCAACTTCGACAACAGGCGTCAATGGAACTACCCGTCTGGACACCCACTTATCGAGGAGACGCCGTCATTTGACCTGGGCGTCTTCACACCTCCTTGCAATAAAGCAAAAGAACCTACCTCGTTGAGCATTGGTTCCATAAAGGGCATCACGCGGAAAGACCTGTTCGGCGCTGGTGAATTCTCCACTAAAACTCCTGGTAAACAGCATTCCCTCTTCGCAGCATAACACACAACTCTATTTTCGGGGTCTTCGTATTATGAATAACAGAGTTTTTTTGTCTCTATAAAACAGGGTCTGCAGACCAGGTGACACCATCAACCCCCTTTCACATAGGGAGCGCAACTATACATCCCACACAAGAACACCGTGTGGTGGCACACGTGTCACCGGTTAGTTGCACTAGGTCTGTAGCCACTGGCCTTTTGGACTTCAGAGAGGAAGTAGAGGCAGACTGTGTAAACCTGAACAAACCGGTTGAGGAAATATCACTACCCGCACCACCACCCAAAAGGAGAGTTGCCCCTGGGCCTGCCGGCCGATCGCCGTTTGTCATGCAATATCGTTTGTCCGAGAGGGCTTCAGGAGATGCAACACATTTGTATCTAACATTCTCCCAGATGGACGGAGCAGTGCTAAGCAAGTAAGTGTTGGCTAAAACACGGTTATTCACTGACTACTACACTTTTTTCCAAGTGACTCATTTAACGCAAGTTTGGATGTCAAATGATGTGTTGCAGCAACTGGGTTGTTAGTCCATTTCCAAGCTACATAGAGCTGACGGGCATCGCACTCAAAAGACAGTTGAGCGTGGGAGGTTTCATAGAGATAGACTTGATGAATGTTTTTATGCGGAGGTTCCAGCAGCTAGAGAATGCTTGGGCCAGAAAATATGGCGACTCACCATGGAGGCATTACTTGGAACCAGACTTCATGGTAAGGAAAATCCTGAAACTATCAACAAAACCATCATCGTGTCGAGATGAGGGTGTTTAACATATCTTTTTTGTCTGCCCGCCACTGTTTGTACAGAGCCACGTATTGCGAGGCGGAGGATTCATCCATAATGACTATGTAAGGAACATTTTTGTTGGGCATCACATCTCGCATGATGTCAACAGATGCCCTATGGTAACACTCGCTCGCATTTCTTATCGTGTTCTTTTCCTAAAACTAATGGTTGTTTCGTAGACATTTTCCAGTGACACAACACATCTATGTTTTTTTCAGATGGTCTTGCCAGTGCATCATGCGCACGCTTGGTCAACATATATATTCGACTTCCCGAGGAGGAGGACAACCATTTTAGATCCTATGATCAACAACGGGGACAGACCAGCAGATGAATTGCGCAACGAACACATAAAAATAGCAGATGAGCTACGCGGGGCGCTATTGGAATGCATAGCTGAATACTTCGATGGTTGGACACCCAAGACCAAAGGATGGCAGAAGTGGTTCCCAAAACTCACAACTGGACCTTGGGTCTGCAGCAGGTATCAGATACGCCATGCAAACTTCTTTCATTCTGTTTTCATAGTTCATGAGCTGTTGCTGAATAAGTTATGTTAAAAAACACCTAAAGGGCTTCTAGCGGGGTCATTGCGCTACACTATGCTAGGCAGTGGATGGGGACGAAGCTACAGAGGACTTTATCGCCGGTATGTACAATCAAAACACTCATGCGGGGAGTAAGGTG
>NW_021306702.1:4686-5126 GCF_002162155.2 Triticum dicoccoides
GAAGACTTGTGAGGCGTGTCGCAACGATTAGAACTTAACAAAAATAATTGCCAGATATTAGTAGTTTTCCTTCTAAAACTTTATCGCAAGGTTATGTAATAAGAATCTGATGATTCCCCCTTCTACATGCTTAGAATCCGGTTTCTTAGATCTAACCTGTATTTTCAAATTTGCTAAGCCCCGGGGGCACTCTGAAAAATGATTATTTTTCTGAAGGAGCCCGCCCATGCATTCAGGGATGATTGCATGAATTAAAAGTTGATACTCAGGGTTTTTTGTGCTAGTATCAAGGTCAACAAAACCATGGGAAAAACTTACACATGAGACAACAGAATGAAACTACAAAATGGAAAAACAATGGATAGTCATTTCTCGGAGATCTTTAACCGAAATCATTCCCGTTGAAGAAGTAGACGTACTGTGCGCCACATCTCAACCAA
>NW_021306702.1:7521-18556 GCF_002162155.2 Triticum dicoccoides
CACACACAGGCGTGGCCGAGTTACAGAGGTGAGCAATCGACAGCATCGGAGCATCCAATGGGCGACCCAATCGAGCCACACACACGAACCAGACAAGATTAGGAGAGACAAGGGCAGTTTGGTCCTTTCAAGCGCAGGTAAATGGAAAAACTAAAGAAAAAAGAGGGAGGGGGGGGGGCATGGTAATCAAGTTGTCCATGAGTAGGGTGGCATTTTTTTCGAAACCCATCTTGAGAGTGGCATTTTTACGAAGCCTGATGTTTAAAGTGGTAAATATGCAATTTTCTCAGCTAGGCCAAGCCTCAAACATATTTTCTATGCAATTGTAAATGGCTTTGCGCTTGGTATGGTAGAGCTCTCCCGCCTTAACTACAGAGCGATTAGCTTGATCCCGAAAGTCAAAGGGGCAGATAATTTTAAGCTCTTTAGGCCTATCACACTCATCAACGTTTGTTCAAGATTTGTGCTAAAGCATACGCCACTCGGTTGGCACCTTTAGCCCAACAGGTGATCCTTAAGAGCCAAACAGCTTTCCTTAAGGGGCGCAACATCTTGGAGGGTCCAATTGCGCTGCTTGAGATTGTCCATGAGCTTAAACGCACCAAGGGCAAAGGGGTGCTGCTCAAATTAGACTTCGAAAAAGCATATGACCGCGTGAACTGGGAGTTCGTGCCGGAAGTCCTCCTCAAAAAGGCTATAGAGGCGGGTTTCGTCCGCCGAATCATGCACCTCGTCAGTAGTTGTCAGACGGCGGTCACAATTAATGGTGTGATGGGTAAGTTCTTCCGCAACAAAAGGGGATTACGTCAAGGGGACCCGAGCTCGCCGCTCAATTTCAATTTTGTTGCGGACGCCTTGGCAGCAATGTTCAATAAGGCGAGAACATCGGGGCACATCAAAGGGTTGGTGGCGCACCTTATACCGGGTGGGGTGACCCATTTGAAATACGCAGATGACACAATGGTACTATTCGAGCCTGATGAACATAGTATCGGCTCGGTCAAGCTGTTACTAATTGCTTTTGAACTTCTCTCAGGACTAAAAATCAACTTTCTGAAAAGTGAAGTTATAACCATAGGGATGGACCATAATGCGAGTACTCGAGTGGCTAACCTTCTTAATTGCAAGCTTGGGAGCTTCCCGATTAACTACCTAGGGCTTCCGATCTCCCACAGGAAACTTTCGATTTCCGAATGGGAGCCCCTTTACGGCAAGGTAGCAAATAGGGTTAGCCCGTGGAGGGCAGTTTTATGTCTTCAGCAGCAAGGCTTATCCTCACAAACACAAGCCTATGTTCCCTTCCATTGTTTACCATGGGCATGTTTCTTTTGGCCTATGGGGTACACGCCAAATTCTACACGCCCAGGTCCAGGTTCTTTTGGGAAGGAACTGGACTGAAAAAGAAATATCACCTAGTCAAATGGGCAGCGGGGTGTAGGCCAAAAAAATACGGAGGGCTGGGGATCACCAACTCCAAGCTGATGAATGTGGCCCAACTCACTAAGTGGTGGTGGCGCCTGGCCTAAAGGGAGTCCGGGCTATGGTCGGACATTCTCAGGGCTAAATACTTCCCAGACGGGAATGTTTTCCAAGCAAAACCCTCGGGCTCGGCGTTCTGGAACGGGATCCAAGCGGTACGCCCGCGTTCTCGGTAGGGGCCCGTTTCGATGTCCAGAACGGGATGTCGGCTCGGTTCTGGCTTGATACTTGGATTGAGGATGGCCCGCTTTGGCAGGCGTACCCGGTGCTTTTCCAACTTGCCACAGACACAAACCTACTGGTGGGAGCAGCGCTTAGGTCGTCCCCTCTGTCGGTACACTTCATGCGGCCCCTGTCACCTGAAGACTCCGTCAGCTGGGAAGAGCTTTTGGGGAAAATTAGCAACGTGCCCCTCAGCTAGGGGGCTGATACGGTGGGATGGGGGCTAACCGCTTCGAAGCAATTCTCTGTAAAATCCCTGTACTCCAAGCTTTCGGAAGGGAATACTTTGGACATGGCAAAGGGTTTGTGGAAGGCAGGAATCCCACTCATGATCTAAATTTTCATGTGGAAAATGTTTAAAAACAGACTACCGACGGCTATCAATGTGTCCAAGCGTAATGGCCATCCAATGGGTCATGAGCCATGTGTGGAGCCCAGGAGGACGCGGATCATGTTTTTTTTCCGATGCGCGCTTGCACCTTTTGCTTGGAGCGCGGTTAGGGAATCCTTCCAGCAAAACTGGAACCCAACCTCGAGTATGGAGTTACTGACCATCCCGCGAGCTCAGCACAGACCGAACGCACGAGTAGTTTGGCGTTGCGTAGGGGCGCTGTTATGGTCCATTTTGACGATCAGGAACAAAATTACTACGGAAAAAAAATCCTGACTCACCGCGCTGATGTTCTATTCAAATGTCATCTCTTCTTGCAAATGTGGATACCGCTGGGGAAGCAGCGCGATGCTGAGCGCATGAGGGAAACGATGGTGAAGATAAGCGGAATTCAGACGGCCGTGAGACAACCAGTTTAGACGTCTTCACCACCTTTTGCAAGGAGCAGGAAGAAGGCGTGATCTTTTAGTTTTTGCTTACCCTTTGCAGCCTCTTCCTCCTAGTTGTGTTTTGTAACCATGACTTTGCGACTTGTGCCGGTTACTCATTTGGTCTACTTTGGTTGTAAGGATTTGTATGATGTGGATGCTGCCTAGTGGCTTCATTAATTTAAAGCCGGACGCTTCTAGTGTATTCATTCAAAAAAAAAACGATGGTGGTCATGCACTAGTGCAATTAAATTCTAAGCAAATGGGTTAAACCCCCTTTAACTGATACGGTTTTGAACCGTCTCCTATCCCACACGTGACTCCAGAACCATTTGCGGTGCATAAAACATCCTAAATGTTTTGTACGTCAAAATTGTGTTGTCTAATAGATCTATCGCATGCTCTATGTTGTCACACAACGTTTGTGATGTGATCGACATCAGAGACGATTACTCGACATGGAACATGTGCGAAAAGATGTGTACCACAAACATTTAATCTACCACGCCATTTGCGATGCATCCAATATCACACGTGTCCATGATATATACTGCCTTATATAAAAGGCACCGCGGAAAATATCATATGACCACGAGTACAGTGACTCGAACTCTGATTTAGCATACTCATATACCCCAAAAAAGCAACAGTATTATGTTCCTAGCATGCAGGAGCCGGAGAAACCCTCATAGAGACCTTTCCGGAAGAGCGCCGGTGCGGAAGTCGAGGGTATGGTGAGGTCGCCCGATCCGCCGCCGCCGCTGCGCTGGGCGGCGACTTTCTCCTCGGCACTCCTCGGCAGTAGGACAGACTGGCGCCCCGGCTCGCTCTTCCTAGATCGGCCTGATTTCTGCTTTTTGCGGAACGACGAAGGCAAGATCGAGGAAGGACGACGTCTACGGGCAGGGGAGAGGATTCAGAGCGGGGCTGAGATGGTGCTACTAGACTGTGTTGTGCGAGTTGGTGGCCGTGTCTTCCCGGATCGACGGCGGCTCACCCTGGCTCCGGGTGATCTCTCACGGGCAGTAGGGTCTCCAAGTTCCGGATCAAGATTCGACATCCTAGGTGCCGAGCAAATCGACGAAGACGACGCTGGACAGTTGGAGGAGACATTGGTACTTCCTCCGTTTCTTTTTAGTCTGCATATAAGGTTTGGTCAAAGTCAAGCTTTGTAAAGTTTGACTAACTTTATATTAAAAAATATCATCATTCACAATATGAAATTAATATTATTAGATGCACCTTGAAATGTATTTTCATATTATATAGTTTTTAGTATTATAGATGTTCATATTTTTCCACATAAATTTGATCAAACTTTGTGTAGTTTGACTTCGATCAAATTTTATATGCGGAGTAAAAAGAAACGGAGGGAGTACCTGTTAAATCGGTCAATGCCGTACTCTCCTGCGAAGATCAAGATGGGTGTGGGGATTCCTGGTCGACAGTTGCTCGACGGAAGAAATCAAAAGACGAAATCGTCGAGGAATTCTGGGAGGACGTGGGGTTTCCCACCAAGGAATCGCGCGTCTGGGAACGTCGGGATTCTGAGTCACCATCTTCATCCACAGGTCAGCTTCGTTCTGGTTCGTTTCAAGCTGATCGTTTGTCGAGTGCCTGTAGGTCTCAGCAAGGCGGCGTCGACGCCAAGACTTCGTCGGCGGCTGCGAAGCCCACCCGCCGGGGCGTGCCCATCCGCCCTTGGAAAGGGCCTCTTCCGCGGCTGAGACCGCTGCAGCCGCTCGCCCTGGCGGCGTTCTGGCCTGAGCCGCCGGTGGCAACGGACGCGGAGGCAGCGGAGGGTACTCCGGCGACTGCATGCACCAACCGTGCGCTTGTTGCGGATCGGGCAGCAGATCAGGCAATATCAGCGGCATGCATCAATTACGTGAACGCTACTTCCGCGACGGCTTGTGGGCCTGGTGCGTGTACGATTCCGCGTTTGGGTCGTACTCTGAGGAGGGCCGACCTGCTTCAAGCCTCGCTACAATGCCCTAGCACTGGAGTCCCGTCGCCCATCCGCACTTCCTCCCTGCTGGCGCCGTTTCGTTCCTACGCCGCCGTCCTGCGCGAGCCGTCGCCGCCGGTAACGCGCCCAGAGGATCTACGCCACCCGGGACTGCAACGACGAACCCGATGATCTCAGCAGGCTTCGGGGCCGCCGCCGGTCCGCTTCGCTACGGCGTAACACCGGCGTACATCACACCTGTCCCGCGAGCTGCTGCCCCAGCGCCGGCGCCGGTCGTCTTCGGGGCCACCAATCAATCAGCTGCACCTGAGGCTCTGGCTCGCCGCCACAAGCACAAGCGCAAGGGGGGACGCCATGACGCCGCTGCTGGTACCGTCCCTCCGGCCACGGAAACTCTGCCGGTGGTAGGGGCCGTCCCTGCCACACTGATTCCTCAGTCTATTAACGTCGCTCCAGTTGTTGCAGCCTCCACTGACGCCGCTGGGCATGGCCCAAAAGGAAAGAGAACCGGTCTTTGGTGCTTCAAATGCCGTTCAGATGATCATCTCTCTAAGGACTGCACGGTGGTACATTACTGTCATATTTGTGACAACTACAAACACCCTATGCATGGCTGCCCTGTGCTCAAGCAACAAAGACCTATTGCGTCGCTAGGTGGATGCGGTCTTGTAAATGCAATGTTCGTGCAGCTACCGGATTCGCTTTTCAAGGAATATCTAGCACCACCAACACTTCCAACTGCTTTGGTCATGATCTCCTGTGGTTCTTTGTCCGCTGCTGAGGTGGAGGTGGAGGTCGCTAAGATCGCCTCGGTCCAGTCATCTTGGAAGTGGGAAGCCATGCCGCATGGAGACAATGCGTTCCTAGTTTGTTTTTCATTTGTCGAGATTTTGAAACGTGTGGCTGCTTTTGAGTACAATGTCAAATCACACAATGTGCAGGTTGCATTCAGTGAATGGAGAGCTGAGAAGGTCCCATCCATTCTTCCTTTGCAGCTTGTGTGGGTTCACGTCACTGCGTCCCTCCACCTCTCCATCATTTCCTCGGTTTGTGGGCAGTTGGATCAGTTATAGGAGCCACTCAAGATGTTGACTTGGTTTGTTTGCGCCGGCATGGCATTGTGCGAATTCAGGTTGCCGTACGTTCTTTGGATATTTTCTCCAAAAAAGACGGGTCTGATGATGCTTCGGTTTTCTCGGATGTCTATGTTAAACTTAATGGCTATTCGTTTCGGTTTGTTCTGGAGGACGACCACGTCCCCGATGCTGACTTAATCCCACGAATATGGGAAAACCATGATGATGGCCATGAGAACGACACTAATCGGGATGAGGATATGACTGACAGAGATGCTAGCAAAAGGTCTAAAAATGTCCAAGCTGTTGATGAAAACAAAACGTCAGAGGCTCAAACTAGCTCTGTAGTCCCCATGCAGATCACACAGACATCAGCTCAGGCAGCGCCTCCGGGCTTCTCAGCGGCACGGCCGGATATGGCAATGGCAGTGACGGGACTACCAATCCCTGATGCTGCTCACACGCATGTAGTGGACCTGGCGCAGTCCCTAGCTGCAAGCGCCATGCATGCAATAGATGGGGAGGGCCGGTCCATGGTCCCTGACTGCATGCGCCATGCAGCAGCCGTGGAATGTGGCCCAGCTGCCCTCACGAGGCTAGCACTCAAGCAGCCATCTGCTGCTCCCCAGCGCATACTGCTGGCCCCGCTTCGGTGACGCTAGAGCCGGCCGTGGGTCCGACCGCATCACCAGCTGAGGTTCATCCTGCTACATATTGCGTGCCAGATTCCTCGACAACGCCACCGGCTGCGTCTCAGGCACGTGTGGTCGCTGTGGTTCTATCTGGTCCAGCAGCGGATCGCCCTAGTGCGTCTGTCTCAGCACCCATTACTGTTGTTTCGGAGGGTCCTGCGACACGTCCTTCTTCACCGACCTCTGAGATTGCATGGACACCGTCACCTTCGCTGAAGACTCCACCAACGGCTAGGCTATCAACGCCGATAGGTGCTATATCTGGAGGGTTGGCCACGCCCCTCCAACGTAATAACCGTCACACCCTTGCCACTGATGGTTCTTCGATCGATGAGCACTCTATGACGAAGGCGATGCGCCGCCAGGCTTCAAGGAATCTGGACCCCACAATAAGTACATCCTCCTGCCAATCTTTTCTTTCTTTCTCAGATACTCGCATTTCTACTAGCTTAAAAAATGTTGGTGTATCTATGGGAAAGAACAATAGTGAAATTAATCTGTCGGTTGGGGTACTTAAACATATGGAGATTGACCGTTTAAAGGTTTCTCCGAAGTGTAATACCTCCATACCGAACCCTGAAATCGAGGATGATGATGAAGCGGATGCCAAATATGATGGTCCACTTATCTCACACTTGGTTGGAGAGGTTACCGAGGTTGGTTTGGCTGACGCAAGACGTGGGTCCATGTTTTGTGACTTCACAGCATCTTTGCGAAAAACTAAATCGCATTCCTCTAAAAAGAAACAAAAACCGCCCAAGAAGGCGAAAGGCTCCATACCGACCCGAGTTTCCACATGAAAGGCAGGTTTTGGAATAGCAGAGGTCTCTCAGACTTGGCTAAACATAAACACGTCGGTGATTGTGTGCGCGAACACGGGTTGGATTTTGTGGCAATTTTCGAGGCTGGTAAATGTGATTTTCGCCAGCATGTCCTCGATCACCTATCAGGTGGTTTCGAGTACACATGGCATAGTCTACCAGCTCGTGGAAGGTCTGGAGGAATCCTTCTTGGGATACACACCACGATCATGGACTTATTGGCTTTTTCGACCGGTGATTTTCATATCAAATTTCACTTACGAAACAGAGCTGATAATTTTACATGGAGCCTGGTCGCAGTCTATGGGGCTGCCCAAGATGAACATAAATCGACTTCCCTTCGCGAATTGGTGAACCTGGCTAAGGATAATCCTTATCCAATGCTCATTGGAGGGGACTTTAATATCCTTAGGTACCAGCAAGAGAAAAATAATGACCGCTTCTACACTCATTGGCCTTTCCTATTCAATGCTGTCATAGACAGTTTGGATCTTCGGAAGGCCAGTATGTCAGGGCGGCAGTTCACCTGGGCTAATAACCGACCTGTGTCGACATACGAGAAGCTCGATAGAGTACTCATGGACACCGAATGGAAACTAAAATTTCCTCTGGTAACCGTGCGAGCCCTAGAGCGAATCGAGGCATTATCGGATCATGCACCCATCATTCTAGATTCTAACTCTACGAACCCACCTGCCCGTCGCCCTTTTAAATTTGAGTTGGGATGGCTACATCGGGATGGTTTTGTAGACATAATCAAGAATGTTTGGGAGAAGCCCGCCATTGGTCGTACGCTTATTCAGAGATGGAACTTTAAAATAAGAGCCACGAGGCAACACCTCACTGGATGGGTGAAACACACCAACGAGATATATAAAAAAGAAAAGCAACGGCTTTGTACCATTATTGATGACCTCGACAAGATCGTAATGCACAGCTTATCTCATCAGAGATTGAATTGAAGAATCAATCGAATGAGAAGGTTGCCCGTCTTTTGCGAGAAGAGGAGATCAAATACTACCAAAGATCCAAAGCTGATTTTATTTTGATGGGTGATAGTAATACAAGATACTTTCAATTGATTGCCAATGGGCGGCATAGGAAGAAATGTGTTTACAGTCTCCAACAAGATGAGGGGCGGATCGAAGGTCAGGAAGAGCTCAAAAAGTATATCACAAAATACTACAAATCTCTGTTCGGAGCGCCTACTGAAGGGAACTTCACCCTCGACGAGACCCGAACAGATGATATTCCACAAGTCACAGCAGAAGAAAATGATATCCTAACGGCACCATTCTCAGAAGAGGAGGTGAGAGCGGCTGTGTTCCAAATGGAACATAACAAAGCTCCAGGCCCAGATGGTTTCCCCGCAGAATTCTATCAGAATTTCTGGGATATCATCAAGACTGACCTTTTGGAGTTGTTCAATTGTTTTCATGCCGACCGACTAGACCTATTCAGACTTAATTTTGGTGAGATTGTCTTGTTGCCAAAGATTAAGGAGGCCGAACGGATCCAACAGTTCAGACCTATATGCCTTCTTAATGTTAGCTTCAGGATTTTCACCAAAGTGGCTACGAATAGATTAAACTCGGTAGCTGACCATGTTGTCCGGCCATCTCAAACGGTATTCATGCAAGGAAGAAATATACTCGATGGTGTAGTAATTTTGCATGAAATCGTTCATGAGATGCATCGGAAAAACATGAGTGGGGTAGTATTCAAGATCGACTTTGAAAAAGCCTATGACAAGGTCAAATGGTCTTTCCTCCAACAGGCACTAAGAATGAAAGGTTTCTCAGAGAAATGGCGCCAGTGGATCCAAAATTTTGTAACTGGAGGTAGTGTGGCCATCAAAGTCAATGATGATATAGGCCATTACTTTCAGACAAAAAAAGGACTACGGCAGGGTGACTCCATGTCTCCAATGTTATTTAACATTGTCGCTGACATGTTGGCTATTCTGATTGAGCGCGCCAAGCAGGACGGCCAGGTTGCCAGAGTAGTGCCACACCTTGTGGATGGTGGCCCCTCTATTCTGCAATATGCCGATGACACAATTCTGTTTATGGAACATGACCTGGACAAGACTCGAAACCTAAAACTCTTACTTTCAGCGTTTGAGCAAATGTCGGGTCTCACAATTAACTTCCATAAAAATGAACTCTTCTGCTTTGGAGATGCTGCTGAGGCGGCTGCTGATTATGCTGACCTGTTTGGTTGCGCACACGGGCAATTCCCGATTAAATATCTGGAAATACCTATTCACTATCGGCGTCTCACCATTGCGGAGTGGAAACATGTAGAGGAGCGTTTAGGGAAACGGTTGAGCAGTTGGAAAGGCAAGATGCTCTCAGTTGAAGGACGGCTGGTTTTGATTAACTCTGTCCTCACAAATATGGTTCTCTATATGATTTCTTTTTTCCAACTCCCAAAAGGGGTGCTGCAAAGACTGAACTATTTTAGATCTAGATTCTTTTGGCAAGGAGATGGTGAAAAGAAAAAGTACAGGCTAACCAAATGGAGCGTGGTTTGTAGGCCGAAAGACCAAGGTGGCCTTGAAATTCATGACCTGCAGGTTAAGAATGTGTCCCTACTTAGTAAATGGTTGTTCAAACTTCTTACTGAGGATGGTGTTTGGCAAACCATGTTGTGCAACAAGTATCTAGACCAAAAGGCAGTGGCTCGGGCCTATTGGAAACCTGGCGACTCGCACTTTTGGGCTGGCCTAATGGCGGCAAAGACATCTCTTTCGCTTTGGGTCTTTCGCGATAAAGGACGGGGCGGAAATTCGTTTCTGGGAAGACATATGGCTAGGCAATTCCAGTCTCCGAGAACAATACCCAGCCTTATACACCATTGCTCGCGATAAAAATAATACTATTGCGCACGTGCTCAGTTCGTCTCCGCCGAATATTTCGTTCAGGCGGGACTTGATTGGCCCCCGACTTATGTCATGGCATAATCTTTTATCCCGACTGGATTCGATTAACCTGACACAAGGCAGGGATGTTTTTCGCTGGAACCTTACTACATCGGGGTCTTTCACAGTAGACTCTATGTATCATGCGCTAACGCATTCTGAGGTACCAGTGAGTAATAACAAGAAAATTTGGAAGTCGAAGATTCCACTAAAAGTTAAAATCTTCATGTTGTATCTTCGTAGGGGAGTTGTGCTAACCAAAGACAACCTTGCACGACGCAACTGGCCAGGAAGTAAGCAGTGTTGCTTTTGTCCTCATGACGAGACAATCAAGCACCTCTTTTTCCAATGCAAGTTTGCACGTTCTACATGGTCAGTCATCCAAATAGCGTTAAATTTGTATACGCCCACAAGTGTTGCCAATATATTTGGTCATTGGTTGGACGGTATTTCAAATAAGTTTAAAACGCTAATAAGGGTGGAGCGTATGCCTTACTTTGGTCGCTTTGGCTATGTAGAAGTGATTTTATTTTTAAGGACAAAAATACTTCTCCTCTACAGGTTATTTTCCGTTGTACGCACTTGCTTCGTATGTGGTCTACGCTACAACGATCGGAGCACCACCCGTTGTTCAAGGCGGTGTGTATGCGGTTGGAGCAGGCGGCTATGGAGGTTTTTTCCCAACATGGGTGGTATCATAACCTCCGAATCGATCTACCTCCTTTTTGACATAGGCATAGTGTCGGTCTGTATGACTCTACTGTTGTCGACTTATCATTTTTGTTACTTTTCCTTTCGACAGACTTTTGTTGTTTGGCTGTGTGCATCCTAGTTATGCAGAGGCTGGGTGATACTCATGATATTTTGTATCCGCTTGATGCTACATTTTGAGTTAATAAAAGCGCCCTTTATCGAAAAAAATATAATGAAAAAACAAGGAAAGGAAAGGATACCATAGAAACAGTATATCTGCATCTTGTGGTTGGGGCAGAACAGCTCTTGTTTTATTTCTTCAGTTCTTTTATTTTCAAGTA
>NW_021306702.1:18699-26039 GCF_002162155.2 Triticum dicoccoides
GACACAGGATCATTGGAGTGGTGAACTAGGTCAGCAAAAAGTCATTCAATCTTGTTATTTTCAGCATGTGGTGTCCCTCTCGTACTCTGATTCTGTTGCTTAATGTCATTATGTGCATGTATATAATGTTATTTTCAACCAAAGAGCACATCAAATGCCAAGCGAATTTATCAAGCAAGTTACTCATGTGTATTTATAGTTTTTTTATTTCTGTTTGTTTCTTACCATTTAGCAAATAAACATTGCTCTCAGCCTCTTTTTTATTGTATCACAACAAATCAGAACACGCAACAACGGTTAATGGCAATGATAGATTCTTTCCCCAAAGAATGGCATTCATTTTCTCTCGAATCCCCTGTGTGATAAGGAATTTCACCTCTAAACCTATCTTTTATGTGCACTACTCCAACTAGACTAAAATAAACGTCCTCATCTCTACCTGGTTGGGAAAATTAGAAACAGCAGTTGTCTTCTTTTGTTTCTCCCTTGGCCTCAGTGGTTGCTTTTGTAAATTCTGCAGTCCATAAAGCACAACAATCCAGATGTGCATGTGGATGGACATAAGTACGGACAAGGAACACAATGTGAGCGTGCGTGTGGTAGATATTGGGGATTGGTTAAATTTGTTAGGTGTACTCAACAGGTCAAAACAAAAATTGTTTGTCCCCTCAAAAAAATATTTGTTTGTGCATGGAAAATACTATGCCCAAGGATGTCAGTTTTTGAACATAATTTGGGTGTTTTTTCTTTTTTTTGAAAGCGGGTGTTTTATCTTTTGACATATTGTGTTATTTTCAAATCAACCTTTTTTTAAACGAGATTACCTGTTTTTCACATGGCCCTTGCTGTGCGGCAGAGGAGTGGTGTGGCGTTACCATGCAAACGGTTAAAGAGCAGCTGTAATCCGGTTGCAGGATTCACCCTCCAATGAAAACCCGGCGTGTTAGTAAGGCCAAACCCAGCAGGACCCAAGAGGTGCGGTATAAACCCCAGGATGTGAGGGAACATATCAGCCGGTTTTTCTTTGAATGGATATAAAACCAGGGCTGCAAACGTGTCATTGTAGATTGGACCAAAAAAAACAACCTCGACCAAGATCAAAAGCAGTCAAATTATTATCAGACACTCCCAATAAATATTATTGATAACCAAATGACCGACTATTGAGCTAGCTATTCATATCAAATTATCACGTGAGCTCTCGACTGACGCGATCAACTAGGAGGGCCCGCCGTAGAAAAACTTGCCATTGATCGATCACAGGACTCGCGGAGTATGCGTCCGGCAAAGTGAGATACGCGGGCAACTTATCAGGAAAGAGAGAAAGTTGCCCGTTCTCATGAAAAATCTGGATGTTGCTAAATGACGCCGCCGTGGCCATGGCCATGGTGCCATTGGTCGGGAGGTAGCCACTGCCCATTGGAGGCAGATATGTGGTGCGGCCTGCCGCAATACCACCGACATCAATTGTGGTCGCCCGATCTGCCAAGCCACCGGTGAACAACGACTTGGGAAAACGGCCGATCAATGTAGGTTCATGCTGGTTAAGCCCGCAATGCAGTAGCCAGTCTCCCGATGCACCGTCCTGTAATATCACGTCATGGTTAAGTCCATATAGAACATAAATTTATAAATAGGTAACACTACAATTATTCTATTTATGATTGATCAATGTACACCAAGTTATTTTGATGACCCTTGTTGATGTATAGATGCATTGCCTAGTCTCTTTCATTAGATCGATCTTTTAATTGTATTGGCTAGAGCATTCACTTTTACAATCATTACCTTGATGAGTTTGATTGTAAGACTTTGCCTGATTCCGCTGGACTGGGAGACGGGGTCAATGATGTCACCAAGAACTAAGGGCGCGCCAGCCTCAGGCTGGAAACCTACCGGACAATTGGTGTTGATGCAGGTCGTTTTTCTATAACCATCATTCTGTATAAGGAGTATCATCAAATATTGCTCGTACTTATACATAAACCATTATATATTAGGAAAAAGGAGCTTCAGTGTGGAATACAACTTACGGTCCACATCGCACTTAAATGAGAGCGCGAATCACCACCGTACAAGCGTGGATACACCTAGACAGTAGCAAATTAAATTTGGCGACAGATCTGCATTGCATCATGCATGTGGCGGCCGATTATTAAACATACAATGTATCCGGTCATGTTAAGGAGATATTCTCTTGTAGTTAGGAGATAGTTAGAGATAGACAGGCGCATATATTTATCTCTTATTCGATTGTAACCTGCTCCCTTATCTCCTGTATTTCTTCTCCTCCAAGTTGTATCTCCAACAACATTGTACGCGTGATCAGGTCTCGCACACCTGCCTATATAACATGCAACACGCCGCCCACGAGAGGGTAAGACGTTTCCGCTCTCGCACATGGTATACAGAGCCTTCCTTCTCCAAACATCTAATCTAGCTCATCTCCATTAGTGCCCTAGCCATGTCTTCCTCCAGTTCCTCCCACCCAAACCTCAATCAGCAGGTCACGGAGAAACTCACCCGCACCAACTACGTCTTGTGGCGCGCCCAGATCGTGCCGCAGCTGCGAGGTGCTGATGTCTTCGGTTATGCCGATGGCACCACGTCGGAGCTGCCCCGCTTCCTCGTCACCAAGGAAAAAGACGGGAAGGAATCATCGGCGCCCAACCCACTCCACCCTATCTGGGTTCGGGAGGACCAGCAGGTACTAGGCTACTTGCTAAATAACCTGTCAAAAGAAGTGCTCGTGCAGGTGACCACGATCACCACGTCGCACACGCTCTGGGCAGCCCTGGCGGGGATATTCTCGTCCCAATCTCTAAGCCGGGTGAATAACATCTGCACGGCTCTCATCAACGCGCAGAAAGGGACCCAGTCCGTCGCCACCTTCTTCGCCTACATGCGTGGTCTGGCGGACGAGCTCGCCGCGGCCGGCAAGCCTCTCCAGGACGACGAGCTCGTCTCCTACATCCTCCATGGGCTGGACATGGACTACCAGCCCCTAGTTCCGCCCTCGACGCATGCATCACGCCGGTCTCCATCGACGAACTCTTCTCCATGATGAGTAACTTCGACCAGCGCGTGGCGCTCTTCCAGTCCTCGGGCGGGTTCAAGTCGTTGGCCAATGTTGCTTTCACCAATTGGTATGTCGACAGTGGTGCCACCAACCATATC
The DNA here is from genome assembly GCF_002162155.2 of Triticum dicoccoides. Classification (NCBI taxonomy): domain Eukaryota; kingdom Viridiplantae; phylum Streptophyta; class Magnoliopsida; order Poales; family Poaceae; genus Triticum; species Triticum dicoccoides. Next base: position 21,877 of record NW_021306702.1, read on the forward strand.
ACCAATGAACTTGAAAAGGTGATCATGAAGGAAAAATACCGCGGCAAGGATCAAATCCACACGGCAGTGGTGAAGGTATGAGGATAAACCACATTGGTCATTCAATTTTCAATACCCCTAGTCGTAAAATTCATCTTAGCAAAATCTTGCATGTTCCTAGTGCCAACAAAATTCTTCTTTCCGTTCATAGAATTGCTCTTGACACTAATGTTTTCCTCGAATTCCATCCCTATTTCTTTTTGATCAAGGATCAGGCAACGAGGAGAATCCTCTATCGAGGTAGATGTGTTTGCGGGCTCTACCCATTGATTCCGGAGCGCACAAGATCCAATAAACAAGCTTTTGGTGTTGTCAAACTTTCGTCAACACGGTGGCACGATCGATTAGGACATGCTTCTTTCTCTTTAGTTGAAAAATTGCTGAGGAAAAATAAGCTCCCGCATGTTGGAGAGCGTAATGTTGAAACTATTTGTGATTCTTGTCAGCGAGCTAAAAGTCATCAATTGCCTTATCCAATTTCCACTAGCGTTTCTACCAAACCGTTGCAATTGATTTTTTCTGATATGTGGGGGCCTGCCCCTAGTTCAGTTGGTAGACACACCTACTATGTGAGTTTCATTGACAACTACAACAAGTTTTCTTGGATTTATCTTCTTAAGAAATTATCCGACTTTTTTCAAGTGTTTAAAATTTTTCAAGCACTTGTTGAACACAAGTTTGACTCTAAAATCACTGCTCTCCAGTCCGACTGGGGAGGGGAGTACGAGAAATTGAACTCCTTCTTCCAAACTCTTGGCATCTCACATCTTGTGTCATGCCCCCACGCTCACCAATAAAATGGCTCCGCTGAACGCAAGCATCGCCACATTGTTGAAGTTGGCCTCGCTCTTTTAGCACATGCCTCCATGCCTCTCAAATTTTGGGACGAAGCGTTTCTTACTGCTGTCCACATTATTAACATGCTTCCTAGCTGTGTCATAAATAATGAAACTCCAGTAGAACGCCTCCTTCACACAAAAGCAGACTACACTACACTTCGCGTTTTCAGTTGTGCATGCTGGCCAAACTTACGTCCCTACAACAAGCGTAAACTAATGTTTCGCTCCAAGCAATGTACTTTCCTTGGATATAGTGCACAACACAAGGGTGTAAAGTGCCTTGACATCTCCACGGGTCGTGTCTATATCTCACGAGACGTCGTCTTTGATGAGACCAAGTTTCCTTTCTTAGATCTCCATCCCAATGCTGGTCCCCTTCTCCAAAAAGAAATCCTTTTGCTACCTCCAAATCTCCTTAGCTATGATCAAGGGGGCATTAACAATTGTGATGATCATATGTTGGCTAACCCTCTAAACAGCGCGTATGAGTCTTCTGATGATGTTACAGGAGAGCCAGTGGAGTTAAACAACGAAAACGGCAAAGAAAATGATGAAGAAATCGTCCCAAGCGGGTTATATCACGTGTGTCGCGACGAGGGGAACATATCCTCCTCGGGATTGCCATCGCAGAGACCCAGGCAATCGTCTCCGGGATCTGCGCCAGGTGACAGCTGTGGATCCGCGGCAGACCAACCAGACGCGCCAGCCGCGGTCGGCCGCATGCGCGCCATCGACCCACCGCTTGACATGCGGCCATCTCTGACCGGGCGAGGCGCGCCCTCCGACCCGCACCAATCACCGGCTGCCACGCGGCAGCCTGAGGGCGGCCAGGGTCGCACACGCTTTGCAGCCCAGCCTGTGTGCTACAAGCGGCGTTCCGCCGTTCGCCAGGCGCCCGTTGAGACAGCTCCTAACTCCAGCGGGCCCGCGCCATCATGGGCTCATGATGAGTCCGCCAGCCGGCCCGGATCTTCTGCGGCTCCCACCTCTCCAGCGGCTCCACCCGCTGCCACAAAAGATCAGATCCGCCCTGAACTGGCTGCTGCAGGCGGATCCACCTCGGTTTCCGTCGCTGCCTGTCTCCAGAAAGGGCGACGGGATCTTCTGCGGCTACGAGCTCTCCTGCACCTCCAGGCCGCACAAGGCTTCAACAAGGGGTAATTTAACTTTTAAATTACAAAACATAACCAAGTATAGTTTGGTCTGCTCTACAAGTGAACCAGGCGAGCCTAGTACTCTTGAAGATGCTCTTGGCAATGAAAAATGGAAAAGGGCAATGTGTGAAGAATACAAGGCTCTAGAGAAAAACAAGATATGTCACTTGGTTCCTCCACAGCATGGTAAAAATCTTATTGATTGCAAGTGAGTATTTAGAATTAAGAGAAAATTTGTTGGAACCATTGATCGTTATAAGGCTAGACTCGTTGCAAAAGGCTTCAAACAACGGTATGGTATAGACTATGAGGATACCTGTAGTCCATTTGTTAAAGCTGCAACCATTCGTCTTGTCCTTTATATTGATGTTTCCAGAGGCTGACGTTTGAGGCAATTAGATGTACAGAACGCGTTTCTCCATGGTGTTCTGAAAGAGGAAGTGTACATGAAACAACCTCCTGGGCTTGAAAGCAAAAGTGCCCCCTCTTATGTTTGCAAACTTGACAAAGCTCTGTATGGACTAAAGCAAGCTCCAAGGGCGTGGTATTCTCGTCTCTGCCATAAGATGCAGGCACTTGGCTTTATTCCATCTAAGTCTGACACCTCATTGTTTATCTATAACAAGTCCAACACATGCATATTTGTTCTCATATATGTTGATGATATTATTGTGACAAGCTCATCTGATGAAGCAATCACAACAGTGTTAAAGGACTTGGGTGCAGATTTTGCGTTGAAGGATCTTGGAAGCCTGCATTTCTTCCTTGGAATTGAGGTGAAGACACACAAGGGTGGGCTTCATCTCCCTCAGAAAAAGTATGCAATTGACCTGGCAAAAAGGACTGGTCTGCAAGATTGTAAACCCTCACCCACTCCTTTATCCAGTTCAGAAAAATTATCTCTTACAGAAGGGACACTCTTGGATCAAGAGGGCATCACAAGGTATAGAAGTTTAGTAGGAGCACTGCAGTATCTTACTCTTACCAGGCCTGCCATCTCTTTTGCTGTTAACAAAGTATGTCAGTTTTTGCATGCACCTACTACTGTTCACATGACAGCTGCAAAACGTATAGTCAGATACGTCAAAAACACATTGAGAATTGGTCTAAATTTTAGCAAGTCACCATCTACTCTTGTCAGTGCCTTCTCTGACTCTGATTGGGCAGGATGCTTGGATGACAGAAGGTCAACTGATGGGTTCACAGTGTTTCTTGGACCTAACTTAATCTCATGGTGTGCACTAAAACATGCTACTGTCTCTAGATCAAGTACAGAGGCAGAATATAAAGCATTAGCAAATGCTACAACAGAGATCATATGGGTTCAATCCATGTTGAAGGAGCTTGGTGTGAAAACTACACAAGCCCCATGCATGTGGTGTGATAATTTTGGTGCCACCTATCTTTCTACAAATATAGTCTTTCATGCCAGAACAAAGCATATAGAAATTGATTTTCATTTTGTCCGAAAAAGAGTTGCTCAGAAGAAACTTGACATCCGGTTTGTGCATTCCAGAGATCAAGTTGCAGATGGATTCACAAAAGCCTTACCGGTAAGAAGCTTTGAAGATTTCAAGCATAATCTCAACTTGACCAACTTGTGATTAAGGGAGGATGTTAAACATACAATGTATCCGGTCATGTTAAGGAGACATTCTCTTGTAGTTAGGAGATAGTTAGAGATAGACAGGCGCATATATTTATCTCTTATTCGGTTGTAACCTGCTCCCTTATCTCCAGTATTTCTTCTCCTCCAAGTTATATCTTTAACAACATTGTACGCGTGATCAGGTCTCACACACGTGCCTATATAACATGCAACACGTCGCCCACGAGAGGGTAAGACGTTTCCGCTCTCGCACATATACTACCTACCTCCCAGGGCATCCTAATGATGCTGTCTTTTCCGTTGGAGATTTGAACAGCCGCTAAACTGTTCTGATCCTTGTTCACCGACAAGGCGTACACATCCATGGTCACGCTGAGGACGTGGGCATAGCCCAGTGGTTGGGGGCGCATGATTGTAAACCTAACGACCAGAGTTCGATCCACGTCGGGGATGAATTTCTGGAATTCTCATGAGGGATGCTTCTTCTATATCAATAAATCCGTGGGTGCTAGTGCCCATGGA
>NW_021306702.1:26245-44705 GCF_002162155.2 Triticum dicoccoides
CATGGTTGCCCATGGAGTTTCATTTTTTTTTTATTTATTTTTTTTACATCCATGGTCACGCTGACTCCATAGTAACCAGCTGATCCTCCCGCTTCCAAATGGTGACATGCATACTGCGTACACACGTACGTGATGCATGCATGGCAAATAAAGACGTAAAAAATGTATTAATACTGTTATTAAAACCAAATGAAACATGTACACATGGTTGCCATTTTTTCTGAGAAAATGTATTAATATTTTCGCATGGATGCCAATTCAATTATTTTTTGCGGTAAGCATGGTTGCCAATTAAGCTAACGTGAAAGGAAAAACAGCAATCATGCATGCCGGATTAAAAAAAACTGTAACGATTTAAGAGGGAGTCATATATACATAGACGAAGTCCGCTTGCGCCAATCCTTGAAGCAGTCCAGGTGTTTGAATAGAGGAGCCTGTTTCGTTGATGCTGAACTTGTGAACAGAAAAGTAGGATGGCATTAATGGCCCGGTAATCAAAATAGCAGAGTAACGAACTAGATAGCTAGTTATACGTGCATACCTCTTGGCTTATTGGGAAGGACAGTGCTGCATTCGCTCCACCGACGAAAAACAGCAGCACCAGCGGCATCATGATCATGATGTCGACTGAATGTCATCTATCTTGATCTTTGGCAGAAGAAGCGCCACAATTTATAGGGGTGCTTGGTTTCGGTTCATTTTAGGCATGTACCGCACGCTATAATGGAGATTGATTCGTACAATAGTATATGCGATTGACCTCTATAAAAGACAGTATATATTTTTTGATATCTGACTTCATATTTTCTAATCCGCGCTAGCCGTTACTACATGGAAATATTTTGATATCTTTCCCTGCGTGCAATTCTATGATATCTCTCCCTTCCCATGTTTAGGCATAGGGATTTGTGAAATGTAATCGGTGGGATTGTTAGATAATAACAAAAAATAAACGAGACAAAGAGACATGGATTTTTACGTGAAAACCCTTGCGGGAGAAAACCACGGACGCACGAAGGCACAATCACTATGATGAAGGAGTATTACAAGCACGAGACGACATGCCGTCTTTAGGTGCGACTACATGGAGTATATATGAGGGGCAACACATAGGAGTCCTTGCAGGACAAGTAAACGAGTTGTACTCGTACGCGTCGGTACCAACGCAAAGGCCCACACCGTATGTACTACGTCTAGTCCAATACGGTACAATTTAGATCATAATTTAACAATCTCCACCTTGATCCAAATTCCCTTCGGTAGTCGAAGAAAGTGAATAACTCCATCCAAATCAGCTTAAACACCTTGTGCGTCAAAGTCCATAGGACTAGTGAGAAATACCAACTAAGCCTGAGCAAAGCTCAAACTTATTGGTCGGAACTGGCTTTGTCATCATATCAACAGGATTATCATGAGTATTTATCTTGCATACCTTCAAATCACCTTCAGCAACAACATCTCGAATATAGTGATATCTGACATCAATGTACTTTGTTCTCTCATGATACATTGGATTCTTTGTAAGATATATAGCACTTGACTGTCACTAAATACAGTAGGGCAAGATGAGTCTCCACAAAGCTCAGTGTACAAATCTTTCAACCAGATAGCTTCTTTGCATGCCTCAGAAATAGCCATATACTCGGCATTAGTAGTGGAACAAGCCACAATAGACTGCAAAGTTGCTCTCCAACTCACAGCACAACCACCAATGGTGAAAACACAACCTGTGAGTGATCTTCTCTTATCCAAATCACCAGCAAAATCAGAATCAACAAAACCAACAAGTCCATCTTCAGTTTTCCCAAACTGTAAATAAGCATTAGAAGTACCTCGCAGGTATCTGAAAATATACTGAACTGCTTTCCAATGCTCTTTTCCAGGATTAGCCATGTATCTACTAACAACACTTAATGCATATGATAAATCCGGACGAGAACAAACCATGGCATACATAAGTGAACCAACTGCACACGAATAGGGAACTCTAGACATGTACTCAATATCTGTATCTGACTTAGGACATAAAGCTAATGATAATTTGACGTGTGCAGCTAACGGAGTGCTTACTGGCTCGGCATTATGCATATTAAAACGACGAAGAACTTTATCAATATATCCCTTCTGACTTAGATATACTTTTCCAGACGGTCTATCTCTGGATATTTCCATGCCAAGTATTTTCTTTGCTGCACCCAAATCCTTCATCTCAAATTCATTACTCAATTGCTTCTTTAGTTTATTAATCTCTGACATACTCTTTGCAGCAATAAGCATATCATCAACATAAAGGAGCAAATAAATAGTTGAACCTTTGACAGTTTTCAAATAAACACAACTATCATAATTAGACCTTTTGAAACCTTGAGAGAGCATAAATGTGTCAAATCTCTTGTACCACTGTCTAGGGGATTGCTTCAATCCATAAAGAGATTTCTTTAACTTACAGACAAGCTTTTCTTTTCCAGGAATAACAAAACCTTCAGGTTGTTCCATATAAATATCCTCTTCTAATTCTCCATGTAAAAATGCAGTTTTAACATCCAATTGTTCAAGCTCAAGATCATGCATGGCAACAATACTGAGTAAAGTGCGAACAGAGCTATGCTTCACAACAGGAGAAAAGACTTCGTTATAGTCAATACCTGGAATCTGACTATAACCTTTAGCAACTAACCTTGCTTTATATCTTGTCTCATCATTAGAAGAAACACCTTCTTTCCTCTTGAAAACCCACTTGCAATGAATAGGTTTCTTCTCTCTAGGTAATCTTACTAAATCCCAACTGCCATTCTTTTCAAGTGATTCCATCTCATCATGCATAGCAGTCATCCACTTATTACTATCACCAGAAATAATAGCCTCGGAATATGAAGAAGGCTCAACATTACCTTCAATTTCTTCTGCAACAGATAAAGCAAAAGAAACAACATTGCACTCTTCAATTAACCTGTCAGGTTTATTACTACCCCGTGTAACTCTGTCACGTGCAAGATTCCAACTGGGTGGAACAATAGGCTGATTTGGAGTGGGAGTGACATGATCATCATTAACAACGGGTTCATCATGTGCATCAACAATTTCATTACGAGATGTATCACCTGAATCAATAACATGCTCCACCTGAACAGTAGGCTGCTGAATAGGAGGCTGATGTTCACTCTCAACAGGAACATTAGTAGATGAAACATCATGTAACATAGCAGATTCATTAAAGATAACATTTCTGCTAATAACAACCTTCTGGGTTTCAGGATTCCATAATTTAAAACCTTTAACACCAGACTTATAACCAAGAAAGATGCACTTAACAGCCCTAGGCTCCAACTTTCCATTATCAACATGAGCATAAGCAGTGCAACCAAAAACTCTCAACTGTGAATAATCAGCAGGTGAACCAGACCATACCTCAATTGGAGTTTTCTTATTAAGAGCAATAGATGGTGAATGATTAATGAGATAACAAGCAGTGGAAGCGGCCTCAGCCCAAAAACGCCTATGCAAACCTGCATTGGACAACATGCAACGGGCTCTGGAAATAATGGTCCTGTTAATACGCTCAGCAACACCGTTTTGTTGAGGAGTATAAGGAACGGTGTAGTGTCTGACAATGCCTTTAGACTTGCAATAATTCTTAAATTGCTTAGAACAGAATTCCATACCATTATCAGTGCGAAGTATTTTTACCTTCCTTTCAGTTTGTCTTTCAATCATAACCATCCACTCATTAAATGCTGAGAATGCTTCATATTTATGCTTCAAGAAATAAGGCCAATCTTTTTTCGAATAATCATCAATAATAGTCAGCATGTAACTAGCACCACCTAATGACTTTCGGCGAGATGGTCCCCATAAATCAGAATGCACATAATCAAGAATACCTTCAGTTGTATGAGTCGAAGTGTTGAACTTCACCCTCTTGTGCTTGCCAAAGATACAATGCTCATAAAATTTCAATTTACCAGGTTCATATCCATCAAGAAGACCTCTCTTATTTAACTCTGCTAAACCAAGTTCACTCATATGTCCAAGACGCATATGCCAAAGGTTAGCAGCATCACAATCAGAATTCTTTGAAATAACTGGAGTAGCGTTACCTGAAACGATAGAACCTCGAAGGTAATAAAGACCATTGGTCGAACTCAAATCACCTTTCATCACAATAAGGGAACCTTTGGTGACTTTCAAAACACTATCTCCACCTGAATACTTGTATCCCTTTGCATCAAGGGCACTCATAGAAATAAGATTTCTCTTCATCTTTGGAATATACCGAACATCTGTCAAAGTTCTGATTATGCCATCAAACATCTTGATTCGAATAGAACCTATGCCTTCAGTCTTGCATGGTGAATTATCAAAACCCAAAACGGAACCAGCAGAAGTAGTAGAATCAAAAGTATTAAACCAATCTCTATGCGGGCACATATGAAAAGTACATGCAGTATCAAGTTGTTGGGGAACGTAGTAATTTCAAAAAAATTCCTACGCACACGCAAGATCATGGTGATGCATAGCAACGAGAGGGAAGAGTGTTGTCTATGTACCCTTGTAGACCGACAGTGGAAGCATTATGACAACGTGGTTGATGTAGTCGTACGTCTTCACGGCCCGACCGATCAAGCACCGAAACTACGGCACCTCCGAGCTCTAGCACACGTTCAACTCGATGACGATCCCCGGACTCCGATCCAGCAAAGTGTCAGGGAAGAGTTCCGTCAGCACGACGGCGTGGTGACGATCTTGATGTTCTACCGTTGCAGGGCTTCGCCTAAGCACCGCTACAATATTATCAAGGATTATGGTGGAAGGGGGCACCGCACACGGCTAAGAGAACGATCACGAAGATCAACTTGTGTGTCTATGGGGTGCCCCCTGCCCCCGTATATAAAGGAGTGGAGGAGGGGAGGGCGGGCCCTCTCTATGGCGCGCCCTAGGGGAGTCCTACTCCCACCGGAGTAGGATTCCCCCTTTCCTAGTCCAACTAGGAGTCCTTCCATGTAGTAGGAGTAGGAGACAAGGAAGGGGAAGAGGGAAGAGAAGGAAGGAGGGGGCGCCGCCCCTCCCCCTAGTCCAATTCGGACTAGTCAAAGGGGGGGGGGGGCACGGCCTGCCTCTCCCTCTCCCCTAAAGCCCAATAAGGCCCATATACTTCTTCCCCCGTATTCCCGTAACTCTCCGGTACTCCGAAAAATACCCAAATCACTCGGAACCTTTCCGATGTCCGAATATAGTCGTCCAATATATCGACCTTTACGTCTCGACCATTTCGAGACTCCTCGTCATGTCCCCGATCTCATCCGGGACTCCGAACTCCTTCGGTACATCAAAACTCATAAACTCATAATATAACTGTCATCGAAACCTTAAGCGTGCGGACCCTACGGGTTCGAGAACAATGTAGAAATGACCGAGACACGTCTCCGGTCAATAAGCAATAGCGGAACCTGGATGCTTATATTGGTTCCTACATATTCTACGAAGATCTTTATCGGTCAGACCGTATAACAACATACGTTGTTCCCTTTGTCATCGGTATGTTACTTGCCCGAGGTTCGATCGTCGGTATCTCAATACCTAGTTCAATCTCGTTACCGGCAAGTCTCTTTACTCGTTTCGTAATACATCATCTCGCAACTAACTCATTAGTTGCAATGCTTGCAAGGCTTATGTGATGTGCATTACCGAGAGGGCCCAGAGATACCTCTCCGACAATCGGAGTGACAAATCCTAATCTCGAAATACGCCAACCCAACATGTACGTTTGGAGACACCTGTAGAGCTCCTTTATAATCACCCAGTTACGTTGTGATGTTTGGTAGCACACAAAGTGTTCCTCCGGCAAACGGGAGTTGCATAATCTCATAGTCATAGGAAGATGTATAAGTCATGAAGAAAGCAATAGCAACATACTAAATGATCGGGTGCTAAGCTAATGGAATGCGTCATGTCAATCACATCATTCTCCTAATGATGTGATCCCGTTAATCAAATGACAACACATGTCTATGGTTGGGAAACATAACCATCTTTGATTAACGAGCTAGTCAAGTAGAGGCATACTAGTGACACTTTGTTTGTCTATGTATTCACACATGTATTATGTTTCCTGTTAGTACAATTCTAGCATGAATAATAAACATTTATCATGAAATAAGGAAATAAATAATAACTTTATTATTGCCTCTAGGGCATATTTCCTTCAGTCTCCCACTTGCACTAGAGTCAATAATCTAGATCACATCGCCATGTGATTTAACATCAATAGTTCACATCACCATGTGATTAACACCCATAGTTCACATTGTCATGTGACCAACACTCAAAGGGTTTACTAGAATCAGTAATCTAGTTCACATCTATATGTGATTAACACTCAAAGAGTACTAAGGTGTGATCATGTTTTGCTTGTGAGAGAAGCTTAGTCAACGAGTCTGCCAAAATTCAGATCCGTATGTATTTTGCAAATTTCTATGTCTACAATGCTCTACACGGAGCTTCTTTAGCTAATTGCTCCCACTTTCAATATGTATCCAGATGAAGACTTAGAGTCATCCGGATCAGTGCCAAAAACTTGTATCGACGTAATCATTTTACGACGAACCTTTTGTCACCTCCATAATCGAGAAACATATTCTTATTCCACTAAGGATAATTTTGACCGATGTCCAGTGATCTACTCCTAGATCACTATTGTACTCCCTTGCCAAAATCAGTGTAGGGTATACAATAGATCTGGTACATAGCATGGCATACTTTATAGAACCTATGGCTGAGGCATAGGGAATGACTTTCATTCTCTTTCTATCTTCTGTCGTGGTCGGGCTTTGAGTCTTACTCAATTTCACACCTTGTAACACATGCAAGAACTCTTTCTTTGACTGTTCCATTTTGAACTACTTCAAAATCTTGTCAAGGTATGTACTCATTGAAAAAACTTATCAAGCGTCTTGATCTATCTCCATAGATCTTGATGCTCAATATGTAAGCAGCTTCACCAAGGTCTTTCTTTGAAAAACTCCTTTCAAATACTTCTTTATGCTTTACAGAATAATTTTACATTATTTCTGATCAACAATATGTCACTCACATATACTTATCAGAAATGCTGTAGTGCTCCCACTCACTTTCTTGTAAATACAGGCTTCACCGCAAGTCTGTATAAAACTATATGCTTTGATCAACTTATCAAAGCGTATATTCCAACCCCGAGATGCTTGCACCAGTCCATAGATGGATCGCTGGAGCTTGCATACTTTGTTAACACCTTTAGGATTGACAAAACCTTCTAGTTGCATCGTATACAACTCTTGTTTAATAAATCCATTAAGGAATGCAGTTTTGTTTATCCATTTGCCAGATTTCATAAAATGCGACAATTGCTAACATGATTCGGACAGACTTAAGCATAGATACGAGTGAGGAACTCTCATCGTAGTCAACACCTTGAACTTGTCGAAAACCTTTTACGACAATTCTAGCTTTGTAGATAGTAACACTACTATCAGCGTCCGTCTTCCTCTTGAAGATCCATTTATTTTCTATGGCTTGCCGATCATCGGGAAAATCCATCAAAGTCCATACTTTGTTCTCATACATGGATCATATCTCAGATTTCATGGCCTCAAACCATTTCGCGGAATCTGGGCTCATCATCGCTTCCTCATAGTTCGCAAGTTCGTCATGGTCTAGTAACCTGACTTCCAGAATAGGATTACCGTACCACTCTGGTGCGGATCTCACTCTGGTTTACCTATGAGATTCGGTAGTAACTTGATCTGAATTTACATGATCATCATCATTAGCTTCCTCACTAATTGGTGTAGTAGTCACAAGAACAGATTTCTGTGATGAACTACTTTCCAATAAGGGAGAAGGTACAATTACCTTATCAAGTTTTCTACTTTCCTCCCACTCACTTCTTTCAAGAGAAACTCCTTCTCTGGAAAGCATCCATTCTCAGCAACGAATATCTTGCCTTCGGATCTGTGATAGGAGGTGTACCCAACATTTTCTTTTGGGTATCCTATGAAGACGCACTTCTCCGATTTGGGTTTGAGCTTATCAGGATGAAACTTTTCATATAAGCATCGCAACCCCAAACTTTAAGAAACGACAACTTTGGTTTCTTGCCAAACCACGGTTCATACGGTGTCGTCTCGACGGATTAGATGGTGCCATTTTTTATGTGAATGCAGCTGTCTCTAATGCATAACCCCAAAACTATAGTGGTAAATCGGTAAGAAACATCATAGATTGCACCATATCCAATAAAGTACGATTATGACGTTCGGACACACCATTATGCTGTGGTGTTCCAGGTGGCATGAATTTATGAAATTATTACACATTATTTTAATTGAAGACCAAACTCGTAAATCAAATATTCGTCTCCGCGATCAGATCGTGGAAACCTTATCTTCTTGTCATGATGATTTTCCACTTCACTCTGAAATTCTATGAACTGTTCAAATGTTTCAGACTTATGTTTCATCAAGTAGATATACCCATATCTAGTTAAATCATCTGTGAAGGTCAGAAAATAACGATACCCGTCGCGAGCCTCAACACTCATCGGATCGCATACATCAGTATGTATTATTTCCAATAAGTCAGTTGATCGCTCCATTGTTCCGGAGAACGGCGTTTTAGTCATCTTGCCCATGAGGCATGGTTCGCAAGCATCAAGTGATTCATAATCAAGTGATTCCAAAAACCCATCAGCATGGAGTTTCTTCATGCGCTTTACACCAATATGACCTAAACGGCAGTGCCACAAATAAGTTGCACTATCATTGTTAACTTTGCATCTTTTGGTTTCAATATTATGAATATGTGTGTCACAACGATCGGGATCCAACGAACCATTTTCATTGGGTTTGTAACCATATAAGGTTTTATTCATGTAAACAGAATAACAATTTATTCTCTTACTTAAATGAATAACCGAATTGCAATAAATATGATCAAATCATATTTATGCTCAACGCAAACACCAAATAACACTTATTTATGTTCAACACTAATCCCGAAAGTATAGGGGGTGTGCGATGATGATCATATCAATCTTGGAACCACTTCCAACACACATCGTCACTTCACCCTTAACTAGTCTCTGTTTATTCTGCAACTCCCGTTTCGAGTTACTAATCTTAGCAACTGAACTAGTATCAAATACTGAGGGGTTGCTATGAACACTAGTAAAGCACACATCAATAACATGTATATCAAATATACTTATGTTCACTTTGCCATCCTTCTTATCCGCCAATCACTTGGGGTAGTTCCGCTTCCAGTGACCAGTCCCTTTGCAGTAGAAGCACTTAGTCTCAGGCTTAGGTCCAGACTTGGGCTTCTTCACTTGAGCAGCAACTTGCTTGCCGTTCTTCTTGAAGTTCCCTTCTTTCTTTTGCCCTTTTCTTGAAACTAGTGGTCTTGTTAGCCATCAACACTTGATGTTTTTCTTGATTTCTACCGTCGTCGATTTCAGCATCACGAAGAGCTTGGGAGTTGTTTCCGTTATCCCTTGCATATTATAGTTCATCACGAAGTTCTACTAACTTGGTGATGGTGACTAGAGAATTCGGTCAATCACTATCTTATCTGGAAGATTAACTCCCACTTGATTCAAGCGATTGTAGTACCCAGACAATCTGAGCACATGCTCACTAGTTGAGCGATTCTCCTCCATCTTTTAGCTATAGAACTTGTTGGAGACTTCATATCTCTCAACTCGGGTATTTGCTTGAAATATTAACTTCAACTCCTGTAACATCTCATATGATCCATGACGTTCAAAACGTCTTTGAAGTCCCGATTCTAAGCCGTTAAGCATGGTGCACTAAACTATCAAGTACTCATCATATTGAGCTAGCCAAACGTTCATAACGTCTGCATCTGCTCCTGCAATAGGTATGTCACCTAGCGGTGCATCAAGGACATAATTCTTCTGTGCAGCAATGAGGATAAACCTCAGATCATGGATCCAATCCGCATCATTGCTACTAACATCTTTCAACACAATTTTCTCTAGGAACATATCAAAATAAACACAGAGAAGCAACAACGCGAGCTATTGATCTACAACATGATTTGCAAAATACTACCAGGACTAAGTTCATGATAAATTTAAGTTCAATTAATCATATTACTTACAAACTCCCACTTAGACAGACATCTCTCTAGTCATCTAAGTGATCACGTGATCCAAATCAACTAAACCATGTCCGATCATCACGTGAGATGGAGCAGTTTTCAATGGTGAACATCACTATGTTGATCATATCTACTATATGATTCACGTTCGACCTTTCGGTCTCCATGTTCCGAGGCCATATCTGTATATGCTAGGCTCGTCAAGTTTAACCTGAGTATTCCGCGTGTGCGACTGTTTTGCACCCGTTGTATTTGAACGTAGAGCCTATCACACCCGATCATCACGTGGTGTCTCAGCACGAAGAACTTTCGCAACGGTGCATACTCAGGGAGAACACTTCTTGATAATTAGTGAGAGATCATCTTAAAATGCTACCATAAAACTAAGCAAAATAAGATGTATAAAAGATAAACATCAAATGCAATCAAAATATGTGACATGATATGGCCATCATCATCTTACGCCTTTGATTTCCATCTCCAAAGTACTGTCATGATCTCTATCATCACCGGCATGACACCATGATCTCCATCATCTTGATCTATATCAATGTGTCGTCACGTGGTCGTCTCGCCAACAATTGCTCTTGCAACTATTGTTATCGCATAGCGATAAAGTAAAGCAATTATTGGGCGCTTGCATCTTATGCAATAGAGAGACAACCATAAGGATTTTGCCAGTTGCCGATAACTTCAACAAAACATGATCATCTCATACAACAACTTATATCTCATCATGTCTTGACCATATCACATCACAACATGCCCTGCAAAAACAAGTTAGACATCCTCTACTTTGTTGTTGAAAGTTTTACGTGGCTGCTACGGGCTTAGCAAGAACCAATCTTACCTACGCATCAAAACCACAACGATAGTTTGTCAAGTTGGTGCTGTTTTAACCTTCGCAAGGACCGGGCGTAGTCACACTCGGTTCAACTAAAGTTGGAGAAACTGACACCCGCCAGCCACCTGTGTGCAAAGCACGTCGGTAGAACCAGTCTCGCGTAAGCGTACGCGTAATGTCGGTCCGGACCGCTTCATCCAACAATACCGCCAAACCAAAGTATGACATGCTGGTAAGCAGTATGACTTATATCGCCCACAACTCACTTGTGTTCTACTCGTGCATATAACATTAACACATAAAACCTAGGCTCGGATGCCACTGTTGGGGAACGTAGTAATTTCAAAAAAATTCCTACGCACATGCAAGATCATGGTGATGCATAGCAACGAGAGGGAAGAGTGTTGTCTACGTACCCTTGTAGACCGACAGCGGAAGCGTTATGACAACGCGGTTGATGTAGTCGTACGTCTTCATGGCCCGACCGATCAAGCACCGAAACTACGGCACCTCCGAGTTCTAGCACACGTTCAGCTCGATGACGATCCCCGGACACCGATCCAGCAAAGTGTCGGGGAAGAGTTCCGTCAGCACGACGGCATGGTGACGATCTTGATGTTCTACCGTTGCAGGGCTTCGCCTAAGCACCGCTACAATATTATCGAGGATTATGGTGGAAGGGGGCACCGCACACGGCTAAGAGAACGATCACGAAGATCAACTTGTGTGTCTATGGGGTGCCCCCTGCCCCCGTGTATAAAGGAGTGGAGGAGGGGAGGGCCGGCCCTCTCTATGGCGCGCCCTAGGGGAGTCCTACTCCCACCGGGAGTAGGATTCCCCCTTCCCTAGTCCAACTAGGAGTCCTTCCATGTAGTAGGAGTAGGAGACAAGGAAGGGGAAGAGGGAAGAGAAGGAAGGAGGGGGCGCCGCCCCTCCCCCTAGTCCAATTCGGACTAGTCAAAGAGGGGGCACGCGGCCTGCCTCTCCCTCTCCCCTAAAGCCCAATAAGGCCCATATACTTCTTCCCCCGTATTCCCGTAACTCTCCGGTACACCGAAAAAATACCCGAATCACTCGGAACCTTTCCGATGTCCGAATATAGTCGTCCAATATATTGATCTTTACGTCTCGACCATTTCGAGACTCCTCGTCATGTCCCCGATCTCATCCGGGACTCCGAACTCCATTGGTACATAAAAACTCATAAACTCATAATATAACTGTCATCGAAACCTTAAGCGTGCGGACCCTACGGGTTCGAGAACAATGTAGACATGACCGAGACACGTCTCCGGTCAATAACCAATAGCGGAACCTGGATGCTCATATTGGTTCCTACATATTCTACGAAGATCTTTATCGGTCAGACCGCATAACAACATACGTTGTTCCCTTTGTCATCCGTATGTTACTTGCCCGAGGTTCGATCGTCGGTATCTCAATACCTAGTTCAATCTCGTTACCGGCAAGTCTCTTTACTCGTTTCGTAATACATCATCTCGCAACTAACTCATTAGTTGCAATGCTTGCAAGGCTTATGTGATGTGCATTACCGAGAGGGCCTAGAGATACCTCTCCGACAATCGGAGTGACAAATCCTAATCTTGAAATACGCCAACCCAACATGTACCTTTGGAGACACCTGTAGAGCTCCTTTATAATCACCCAGTTACGTTGTGATGTTTGGTAGCACACAAAATGTTCCTCCGGCAAACGGGAGTTGCATAATCTCATAGTCATAGGAAGATGTATAAGTCATGAAGAAAGCAATAGCAACATACTAAATGATCGGGTGCTAAGCTAATGGAATGGGTCATGTCAATCACATCATTCTCCTAATGATGTGATCCCGTTAATCAAATGACAACACATGTCTATGGTTAGAAAACATAACCATCTTTGATTAACGAGCTAGTCAAGTAGAGGCATACTAGTGATACTTTGTTTGTCTATGTATTCACACATGTATTATGTTTCCGGTTAATACAATTCTAGCATGAATAATAAACATTTATCATGAAATAAGGAAATAAATAATAACTTTATTATTGCCTCTAGGGCATATTTCCTTCACAAGTACCCACTCATCATTGGTCTCAGCACATCCAGCAATAACGACAAGAGCATCATCGGAACTATCATCACGAGCAACGTTAGCAGAATTTTCACCTTGTTTGTTACCTTTCCTCTTTTCTTTATTCTGCAATTTGAAACACTCAGAGATGTCATGCCCGTCTCTTTTGCAATACCTGCAATACTTCTTTTCTCTGGATTGCCACCGGCCCCTGTAGCCGTTCTTACTTTTGCCTCTGTTTCCATTATTGGAGTTCTTCTCCTTTGTCCTGCCACGAACAAATAATCCCTCAGCTTGGGATGAACTCGAACCATCATGAGGCACCATTAATTTCATCTTCTCCTTAGAGTTCAAAGCTTCATAAACTTCATTAAGTGTGAGAGTATCACGATTGTATAATATGGTGTCTCTAAAATTGGTATAAGAACTTGGCAGTGAACAAAGTAACATTAAAGCAGTATCTTCCTCTTCATACTTAACCTCCATTGCAGCTTGATCAGATATGATCTCTTTAAATTATGAAATATGATTCAAAACATTACCTCCCTCGGGTATTTTGCTTCAGATGCATCTTGCTGGTGAGATCTTTGGTCATGCAAATCCCTTCCAGCTTTAACCATAGAGCGGCGACAGTTTTCTCGCTCAAAACTTCCTGCAAAATATTATTATGCAAATGGAGTTGAATTTGAGACAAAGCCTTACAATCAATTCTTTTCTCTTCAGCAGTCCAGTCCTCAATTCGGTTCTTCCCAAAACTATCCAGTGCTACATCATAGTCGGCCTGTGCCAACAACGCCCGCATCTTGACTTGTCATAGAGTAAACCTTGTGTCACGATCCAGCAGCGGAAAATCGTACTTCATGAATATCATGAGTTGATAAACTGTGCACCAAGTAGTACAAGTCGTAGAAAAATTCTTGATAGAATTAATTAATGCGGAGCAACGGAGTTGAAAAAATTGCACCTGGAAACTCTCGGTGGCTATAGCAATTGAGAAGTAAAATATTTGGACTAGTAATTCAGCCTTGTCTTCATGTGAGGAGTACTCCCTCCGTCCACGAATAAGTGTACCTTTAGCTTTTGTCTTAAGTTAAAGTTTTAAAACTTTGACCAACTTTATAGGAAAAAGTAGCAACATTTATGGCACTAAATTACTATCACTAGGTTCGTTTTGAATTGTGCTTTCATAATATATCAATTTGATGTCATATATGTTACTATTCTTTTGTATATAGTTGGTTAAAATTTTAAAACTTTGACTTAAGACAAAAGCTAGAAGTACACTTATTTGCGGACGGAGGGAGTAGAGATCAATCAGATCTCGATTTGTGTGCGTGTAGCACAAGTAGTACTCACCACCGATGTGGATTTGGTCTTCACATGGAGGAAAAGTAGTACTAGCAGCAGCAACGACGGTTGATTTCTTAGGAGCAGCACACGGGCCCTGCGTACTGGATCAGCAGCGGCAACAGGTTGCGTCGGGACTTGGAGTAGACGAAAGACGTGGCAGCGAGGAACTCCTATCACTTGTCGGTTTCGGCGACGTGCGGCAGCAGTAGAAATCAATGCGGCTTCGAATCGGCGGATCGCCTGAAGACACGTGCGGCGGCGCGCATGACAGAACCCTAATCTTCTGTCTCAAAAATCTCGTATCTGTAATCTCAGCTCTGTATACCACTTGTTAGATAATAACGAGAAATAAATGAGACAAAGAGACACGAATTTTTATGTGGAAACCCTTGCGGGAGAAAACCACAGACGCACGAAGGCGCAATCACTATGATGGAGGAGTATTACAAGCACGAGACGACATGCCGTCTTTAGGTGCGACTACATGAAATATATATGAGAGGCAATACATAGGAGTCCTTGTAGAACAAATAAACAAGCTGTACTCGTACGCGTCGGTACCAATGCAAAGGCCCACACCGTATGTACTACGTCTAGTCCAATACGATACAATCAAAGTACCGTCAAGTACTAAATCAGAGTTCGAGTGACTTATTGAGAATTCAAAGGTCAAGTACGATCGTGGCATGTGGCATAATAATCATTTGGATTCTTTTAGACTAGTCCAACTCTAACTAACTTTATTGATCAATGTCCGGTGTGCTCAGTTTTTTTTGAGGGAAGGCCATCATGGCTAGTTCTATTAACTTAGATAGGAGTTACATCGTCCACAAGGTTTGAGACAAGATAGCCTGGGGCTCGTCCGTTCAATGACTACAAAGTTTATTACAATAACTGTAATTTGCTAGCACATGCGCCGCTTGGTTTGAACTACGATAACAATGCTTGAGTTTGACCTTCCGGATCAACGACGAAATGTCCACACATTTAGCAAAAATTGCAGCAGCTTCATCCCACCATCTTGTCTGGCCATTACAAGATTCAATTACCATCAACGAGTCCGACTCCGCCTCCACCCGCGGGAAACCTAGCGAGCTTGCAAAATTCAGACCATCCCGCATTGCCAACGCCTCAGTCATAACCACGCTGGATGTATAAGGAATATAAATACATTGAGCAGCTAGAAAGGATTCATTCGCATCCCTGATCACTGCTGCAGTAGCTCCTGCTCCTTCTGTCATATAAAAAGCTGGGTCAACATTTAGTTTTACAAACCTGGACTCCGGCTTCTTCCATCTATCTTGCGCTGGTGCAATATTCTTTGCATTCGCTTGCTGGAAATTATTAGCTACAGCAAGAATTGACATGGGCCATTTCAAAGGGGGTGGGGGTGATCCGTTATGAGTGGTCTCACGTCGAATCCACCAAAGATACCATCCTCCGACCGCAATAAGTTGCTTCACATGCAGGTTGGGCTTGAGCGGCACTTGTCTTGGTGTAGCTAAAAGAATATATTCCAAGATGATCGACCCAGAGCGATCAACCATTTTCACTTCATTGATATAATCCAATAATCCAAGGCGTGACCAAAGCTCTTTAGCATGGGAACATTCAAAAAGAAGATGCTTCACATCTTCAGCCGCTCGGTGACATAAAGGACAAGCTCCGCCTGACCCAATATGCCTATTAGTGATTATGGACTTTAGAGGTAAAATTCCATGGAGTGCTCGCCAACAGAATATTTGAATTTTACGTGGAATTTGAAGCTTCCACAATGTACTCCATGCAGCTGGAGTGCTAGACCTTCCTGGCTGCGCTAGCACATTTGCATGTGTCTGGAAAGTTCGAATTCATTGAGTGTGGTAAGCCGATCGAACTGAAAAAATACCTCTACGATCTGGATGCCACGGTATAAAATCCTCGAAGGCATTGTAGTTAAGTGGGATTTCCAAAATTCTGCGGGCATCGACAGGGTTGAAAATAGAAGTAATTAAATCTTCGTCCCAACTTCCACTTGTGGGGTCGAGGAGGTCATTAACAGTGATCAGGACAGTATGTCCACGCGGGGTAATCACCCTTCTGTCTGCACTGCTTGGAACCCAGGGATCCCTCCAGATGTTCACTTTCTGTCGAGTTCCAATTCGCCAAATGTACCCTAGTTTGAAAGTCTCTAAGCCCTTCATAATACTTTGCCAGGTAAAAGAAGCCCCATTCTTAAGAGTTGCCTGTAAGAAGCTCCCATTAGGGAAATACTTTGCCTTTAATACTCTTGCACATAACGACTCCGAATTATTTAGTAATCTCCAACATTGCTTAGAGAGCATTGCCTGATTAAAGGAATATAGATCTCGGAATCCCATCCCCCCTTCACTCTCTAGATAGCAAAGTTTCCACCAAGTGTACCAATGCATTCTCTTATGTTCTTCATCGTCCCCCCCACCAGAACCGGGAAATTAAGTCTGTTATCTTTTTGCATATTCCTTTAGGTAAACCAAAGACTGACATAACAAACATATGAATAGCTTGTGCCACAGACTTGAGAAGAATCTCCTTCCCTCCCATGGATAACTACTTTTTCATCCATCCCTTAAGGCTTTCCTTAATCCTTTCAGTAAAGTGCTTGAAGCAATCACTTCTATCCGCCCCCACCATTGCAAGTAGTCGAAGATATTTATCAGATAAGGCTTCAGTATCAATGTGCAACAATTGACATATTTCCGCCCTAGAGTCAGCAGGAGTATTATGACTAAAGAAAATACTCGACATAGCAACACTCACCATTTGCCCCGAGTTTTGACAGTAGGTCTCCAGAACATGATGTAAGGAAGCTGCATTTAGCGTGTCTGCCTTCATGAGAATTAGAGAATCATCAGCGAATAAGAGGTGTGATACTGATGGTGCATTTCTGCACACTCTAATCCCTTCTATGCCACCAGCTTCTTCTTCATACTGCAGAAGACTAGATAGACCCTCTGCACAAATTAAAGAAGGAATAGATAGGGGGAGAGGGGGCCCCCCTGCCTAATTCCCTTTGTCGGACTAAAACCTTCTGTTTCCTGTGAATTGAATCTCACCTTATGTGTTACAGATTTCACACATTCCATAATCAATTCAACCCATTGTTCATGAAATCCTAGTTTGATCATCATGTCTTGCAGAAAGGACCACTCCACTCTATCGTAGGCCTTATGCATATCAAGTTTTACTGCGCATAAACCAGATTGGCCAGCCCTTTTATTCTTTATCTTACGCACACATTCATATGCAATCAAGATATTATCCGTGATCATTCTCCCAGGAACAAAAGCACTTTGAGTAGGGGAAATGATTTTAGGAAGAATATTTTTTAGTCGTAGAGCTAGCATTTTGGAGATGATTTTGTCTTTTCATTTGCCGTCGAGTTGTGGGATGCTATACAACAAGTGGTGGTTCAAGACAAATCAGGATCAATTACATTGAAGATCTCAACCAAGTTGTGTGGGGTTTCTGATGGTCGACCCACGCCCGAGCTCACTGTCATCGCAGCCGGGTACACTTGGTGGCAACGCCGCCAGTTGGTCAGAGGCATAGCAATCCAATCGCCCTCTTGTTCCGGTGGATGGACCTTGAGCGCCTTTGGGTTGGATCTGCACTGCCGTGTGATGACACTGAAATGAGCTTGTTTCCCTGCTTCTAGGACCATCACCATTGGTAACAGGGCCAAGGCACTTTTTTCGCACAACAACTGGAGTGGAAGGGGGCTGCTGAATTTACTCGCACCTGCTCTCTTCAAGGTGGCCACCAGAAAGACAAGGACCATCATGAAAGAAATGCATGATGACTGTTGGATTAGGTCTATGGCAAGGCTCAACTCTCGTGCTTGGCTGCACGAGTTTATCATCACCTGGAACCCCATTGCCACAATAGATCTCGCCACGGATAGGGAGGAAACTGTCTGGTGGAAATGGACAACCGACGACATCAGCTCTTCTACGTCTACTTATGCCATTCAATTTCAGGGATCCTACTCTACCTTCGCCCCGAAGAGGATTTGGTCA
>NW_021306702.1:45121-52514 GCF_002162155.2 Triticum dicoccoides
GGTGAAATCTGACTGTGAGAGGAGGAAACGAGGCTTGATCTAGCAAAGCGCGCGGGGAGGGGGGGGGGCACACAAGGTGTATATAGGGCCTCGGGCTGGAGGTAAACCCGATTCATGTTCTGCAGAGTGATTGTTCTTCATATGACTATGAGATTACAGAGGTTCCGAACCCGTACGTATCTAGGAGCCAGGGGTGTGCTTTTATAGAGTTTTCTACCCCTGTATTGCTACGTTAACGGTACGTGAGAGAGAGAGAGAGAGTTATTACACGTCCACTACTATGAGTAACTACCGCCTCAATTAACACTTTTACCGTTGGGCTGCTTCCATCCGAGTGAAGATGTGTTCTTTCCAATTCTAATGAGTGACAGAAATCTCCACTTGGGTAGCTTTATCCCGTGTGACTAAAACCCTACATGCATGGGCCTCTGCTGGGTTTTAGGTCACCATGGGCCTACCCGGTGGGAGATAACCCCATCATTAGCCCTCGAATCCGTCAGGACCTCGAGAACTTCAATCCTGCAATCGGTTCGATCCGACTGTATATTCATGGGAGACTGAATCCCAAGTGATCATGGAGTTTCCATGAATGGCGGATTTGCCCAAAGAGAGATCCTAATAGATTCTAAAACAGAAAATCTTCCATGGCTCACATTTTCGTGAAAAAGCTTTCAGGAAAGTTTTTGTGACACTCAATCATCTCTCAGAAGAGGCTGACTAGTGATCCGACCGGGAATGTATCATGTAATTTGAGTGACGATTATGGCATTTGGATTTTTAAATTCTCTCAGTGAGATGCCAATCATATCCTGGAGGAACACCCATTTTTCATCAACTATAGATGCAAACTTGCAATTTCAATACTTTGGATCCGAGAAGAAGGTCCAAACAAAGTTGAGGGAAATGTTGAATTTGTCCTTAAAAAACGTTCCCAAGTGATCTCGCATCCTAACAGAATGGATCGTGGGTATACAATCTTGCATAACCGATTTGCAAAGATTGAATGATCACACTGCTTTTTCTTCGCATTGTTTGTGCAGAAAGTTTGGTTTGTGGTTTTACTAGTAGAAAAATGGCCTAATGTGAAGCAAATTAGTGCCGGTTTATAACTGAACCGGCACTAATGGTCACATTAGTGCCGGTTCCAACAGCTAGGCGGGCGACTCTCTCTAGTACCGGTTCATGGCACGAACCGGTACTAATGAGGTGGTGGCAGGCTTGTGCTAGGTTGGGGCCCCACCAGAACCTCTAGTACCGGTTCGTGGCATGAACCGGTACTAGATATTAATCTTTAGTACCGGTTCATATAACCAACCGGTACCAAAGGTCGCACTATATATAGTGCTTTGTCCAGCCCGAGCCGAAGCGCTCTGTTTTTTCCCTCTCCTCTGTTTTCTTCCTCTTCCTCTCGAGCTCACACTCCATTTTTGCCAAAATTTGTGAATATTTGAAGGCACCCCATCCATCCAAGTGATCACAAAGGTTAACAACTTTGTCCTTTCACCTCTCATTGCTAGATTAGCTCTTGCAATGCTCTATAAGTATAGTGATTTGTGGGTTTTATTTTGGGAGGAATTATATGTGGTAGTATTTGATTTATGCAATTTGAGGTCAAATAAATCTTAGTTTGCATATGTAGGTGTTGTTTACTTAGTGCCTTCCCATCTCTGTCCTAACCACCGTCGATCGCCCGCACCGTCCCGTCGCCGGCACCACCTTGTGGTGAGCCTTTTGTTCTTATCTTTTTTATATAATTTTTTTCCATGTTTGTGTGATTTAGATATATAGTTTTTCGTATAATTATCTTACCCGTACATTGTTTGTTATACATAGTGCCATGGTTTTGATATCCATTTCCGTCGGCCCTCGTCCAGGTTATGATTCGGATGTGGTATATTCTCTTTTATAACTATTTGTTGTATTTCGAGTTTATGACAAATTATGCCCATCAAGTTGACATAGATATTTTTATCTAGGAGGTATGTGAACCGGAAATTCCAACCGACCCTATTGTCGAGAGGTTAAATTTAGTTGAAAAATAAAATGAATATTTGAAAGAAAAATTGAAAAGAATTAATGGGGGGAGAAGACGGAATTGGAGTTGCATGTTTCCGAAGTCATTGATGATCACAAGATCAAGATGGAGAAGATGCGCTTGAAGATTGGAAAGATTAGAAAATATGCCATCAATAGTGAGGCTTGGTATCATTATGCTGTTGGATAAATTGTTACCTTAGTTGTGATCTTGATCGCATTTGTTGGTGCATTTAAATAGCTAGAGAGTTATTTGTATGTTCTTTTATGAGAATAAGTGTTGTATGAACTTTATGTATGAACTTTGTCTTAATTTGGTCTTTTCGGTGTTGTGTAATGAAGATGAGCTAGCAATGGATGTACGATGACCGATGCTCTCCCCAGTTCAGTGATGTTGTGCAGACTTTTCTGCTTGTGGCTGAGGCGAACAAGCGGACGGATGGTTTTATGTCTTGTCCATGTGTTGGATGTAAGAATGATCGGAATTACTCTAAGTCAAGAGCCATTCACGTTCATTTGTTTGAGTCCAGTTTCATGCCCCACTATAATGTTTGGACCAAGCACGGAGAAAGAGGGGTAATGATGGAAGACAATGAAGAAGAAGAGGACGACGACAGCTATCCTGGCCATGGGTTCCATGAAAACGATGGTACAACAATGGGGGAAGAAGCTGAGCCGGCAATGCGGGAAGAAGCTGCAGAACAGGCATCAGATGAGCCCGCTGCTAATCTTGGTCGGGCCATTGCTGATGCAAAGAGAATGTGCGTTGGTGAAAAGGAGAAGCTGAAGTTGCAGAGGATGTTAGAGGATCACAAGAGACCGCTGTACCCAAATTGCGAAGATGACAAGAAAAAACTGGGTACCACACTTGAATTGCTGCGGTGGAAGGCAAAGAATGGTGTACCTGACAAGGCATTTGAAAAGCTGTTGAAAATAATGAAGAAGAAGCTTCCAAAGGATAACGAATTGCCTGACAGTACGTACGAAGCAAAGAAGGTTGTCTGCCCTCTAGGACTAGAGGTGCAGAAGATACATGCATGCCCTAATGACTGCATCCGCTACCACGATGAGTACGAAGATTTGAATGCATGCCCAATATGTAGTGCATTGTGCTATAAGATCCGCCACGATGACCCTGGTGATGTTGAGGGCGAGCGCCCCCGGAAGAAGATTCCTGCCAAGGTGATGTGGTATGCTCCTATAATACCATGGTTAAAACGTTTGTTCCAAAATAAAGAGCATGCCAAGTTGATGCGATGGCACAAAGAAGACCGTAAAAAAGACGGGAAGTTGAGAGTACCCGCTAACGGATCGCAGTGGAGAAAAATCGAGAGAAGGTGGAAGAAATTTTCAGATGACACAAGGAACGTATGGTTTGGTTTAAGTGCAGATGGCATTAATCCTTTTGGGGAGAAGAGCAACAATCATAGCACATGGCCTGTGACTATGTATCTATAACCTTCCTCCTTGGTTGTGCTTGTGCATGAAGCGAAAGTTCATTATGATGCCAGTGCTCATCCAAGGCCCCAAGCAACCCGACAACGACGTTGATGTGTACCTAAGGCCATTAGTTGAAGAACTTTTAGAGCTGTGGAGCATAGAAGGTGTACGTGTGTGGGATGAGCACAAACAACAGGAATTTGACCTGCGAGCGTTGCTGTTTGTAATCATCAATGATTGGCATGCTCTCAGTAACCTTTCAGGACAAACAAACAAGGGATACCATGCATGCACGCACTGTTTAGATGATACCGACAATACATATTTGGATATATGTAAGAAGAATGTGTACCTGGGGCATCGTCGATTTCATCAGAGCAGGCATCCCGTAAGAAAGAAAGACAAGCATTTCAAAGGTGATCCATATCACCGGCAGAAGCCTCCCCACCATAGTGGTGAAGATATACTTGATATGGTCAAGGATTTACATGTAATCTTTGGAAAGGGTCTTGGCGGACAATCTGTTCCGAATGACGCTGACGGACGCGCACCAATGTGGAAGAAAAAATCCATATTTTGGGACCTACCCTATTGGAAAGACCTAGAGGTCCGCTCTGCAATCGATGTGATGCACGTGACTAAGAATCATTGCGTGAACCTGCTAGGCTTCTTGGGTGTGTATGGGAAGACAAAAGATACACCGGAGGCATGGGAGGACCAGCAACGTATGCACGGAAAAGACGGCATAGATCCAAAGCAGTTCCAGGGTCATGCCAGCTATGCTCTTACCAAAGAAGAGAAGGAAATCTTCTTCGAATGTCTGCTCAGTATGAAGGTCCTATCTGGCTTCTCATCGAATATAAAGGGACTAATAAATATGGCAGAGAAAAAGTTTCAGAACCTAAAGTCTCATGACTGCCACGTGATTGTGACGCAATTGCTTCCGATTGCATTGAGGGGCCTTCTACTGGAAAACATTCGATTAGCCATTGTGAAGCTATATGCATTCCTCAATGCAATCTCTCGGAAGGTAATCGATCCAAAAATCCTACAAAGGTTACAGAGTGATTTGGTGCAATGGCTTGTCAGTTTCAAGTTGGTGTTCTCACCATCCTTCTTCAATATCATGACTCGCGTTCTAGTTCACCTAGTCGAAGAGATTGCCATTCTAGGTCCTGTATTTCTACACAATATGTTCTCCTTTGAGAGGTTCATGGGAGTCTTAAAGAAATATGTTCGTAATCGTGCTAGGACAGAAGGAAGCATCTCCAAGGGCCATGAAAATGAGGAGGTCATTGAGTTTTGTATTGACTTTATTCCTGACCTTAAGCCGATTGGTGTTCCTGAATCGGGGCGTAAGGGCAGACTGGATGAAAATGACACGCTAGGACCGGAACAAATAATATGTATGGACGGGCATTCTCTCACTCAAGCACACTACATAGTTCTACAAAATTGCGCCTTGGTGGCTCCGTATATGGAGGAACACAAGAATTTTCTACGCTCCAAACACCCAGAGCAGTCTGATGACTGGATTACACGTGAACAAACAGGGACTTCCGCCGGTTGGTTGCAGACACGTGCCATGCATGATGCGGCTATTGAAGATGACCTGTACTTGTTGTCTCAGTTACCATCTTCGAATATAATGACTTTCAAAGGGTACGAGATAAATTGGAATACATTTTACACGATCGCCCAAGATAAAAACAACACCAATCAAAACAATGGTGTCCATTTTGATGCACCAACCAAGAGTGGAAATGACACATATTATGGTTACATAGAGGACATATGGGAACTTGACTACGGACGTGGTTTGAAGGTCCCTTTGTTTCGGTGCAAATGGGTCAATATGATACGAGGCGGGGTAACGAAAGACCCGCAGTATGGAATGACATTTACTGATTTTTTTGGCTAAATGACCCTGAAATTGAAAAGCACTACAAATGAACTCTGAATAGGTTGAGAGTTGGCATGGTATCATCATTTCACTCACACAGCATGTACAAAAAAGTAGAGAGGGTTACGGCAAAAACTAGAAGCACTTCGTGTACAAAATGGACAATCTCTTTCGAAGTATCAGGGTTTCACACGAAAACTCATCTGTTACAAAGGCATTTCATTTTTTAAATAACCTAAGTATTACCAAATTGAATATAATGATAAAACACAGTAGTATAAAACATAAGAAAAAAGAATCACTAAAAAAATCTATTTTTAAAGTAAAGTTATTCCCAAACTAGTGATTCACACCAATTTCAAATAATTCAAATTTAAACTATTCAAATTTAAAAACTACTGGCACTAATAGAAAGTTTGTAATTTTTTGTACCTAAAGCAAAATTATTCACAAAGAAATTCTAAATACGGAAAAAAACTAAGAAATAAATAAAAGAAAATAAATAAAGCTAAAAAGAATAAAATAATAAAATAAAAAGCCCGCCTACTCGGCCACAGCGGCCTGCATATGACTAGTAAGCCAACTGCAGTTGGCCAAGGATGCGGGCCCACAAGGCCCAGTAAGCCCACAGGGCTGAGTGGCAGTGTTAGGCCCAGAAGCCTGCTTAGAGAGGAACTCGAGAGAGCTACCACACTGGGGCTTATAAACCAGTGCGGGCTCTCCTCGGCTAGCTATGTGGGACTAAACTTTGTGCATCGCAGCGCACCCCTGTAGTACAACCGGTACTATAGGCCGCTCTATAGGGGGCGCTTCCACCGCTTCGCCCGGCGAAAATTGGCCTATAGTACCGGTTGGTGGCGCCAACCGGTACTATAGGCCCCTCCTATGTATACTGCACTTACGAAATATCCAGTTTCTCTCATTTGCTTCTTCTTCGCCGCGCCACCCGTCGCCGCCCCCCATCGCCGCGCCCACCGCCGTCCCCCGTCGCCTCTGCCCCGTACGCCACCGCCTCGTCGGTGCCCCGGCCCGTCGCCACGCCCCCACCGGCACCCCGGCCCGTCGCTGCCACCCTTCGCCTCGCCTCACCGCTGTGAGCCACCCCTGTCGCGCCATGCACACACACACACACACACACACACACACACACACACGCGCGCACACACAATTATTAGATGTATTTTTTAGATGATTGTCGTTAGATGAATTTTTTAGGTGAATGTCGTTAGATGAATTTTTTTAGATGAATGTTAGATGTTACATGCATTTTTTAGTTGTTAGATGTTAGATGCATTTTTTAGATGAATGTTAGATGAAATTTTTAGAAGAATGTTAGATATCGATGTTAGATGCATTTTTTAGATGTTAGATGTTAGATGCATTTTTTAGATGAATGTTAGATGTTAGATGCATTTTTAGATGAATGTTAGATGAAAATTTTAGATGAATGTTAGATCAATTTTTTAGATGAATATGTTAGATGATTTTTTTACATATATATAAATGTTAGATGAGTTTTTTAGATGAATGTGTTAGATAAATTAAACGACATTTTGGGTTGACTTTAAGTCTGTCAGGGCTCCATACATGATCTTCTACTCCTAATGGACGAATTGGTTGAATAGTCCCCCCACTTTCAACCGGTTTATTTTCAACCGGTTTATTTCCAACCGGTTTTTCTTCGTCCCACCTCCCACCAGCCCCTCCCACCGGTTTTTCTCTTTTCTCGTCTGACCGGCAATACCCAACGTATTTATGGTAATCAATCATAATTAATCCACGTATATTAATTATCAATCCAGGTATGGTAAGGTCATAACTCAGGAAATTTTGAATATGGCAATTATATGGTAATAAATTTAAATTACCCCAAAGGCTATCAATCCAGATATGGTAAGGCCATAACTCGGGAAATATCGAATATGGTAATAAATTTAAATTACCACCAGGTATGGTAAGGCTATCCACGTATAGTAATAAATCATATAGTAATAAATCATAATTAATCCACGTATA
>NW_021306702.1:52761-54813 GCF_002162155.2 Triticum dicoccoides
GGTCATAACTCAGGAAATTTTGAATATGGTAATAAATTTAAATTACCCCAAAGGCTATCAATCCAGGTATGGTAAGGCCAAAAATCGGGAAATATCGAATATGGTAATAAATTTAAATTACCCCAAAGGCTACCAATCCAGGTATGGTAAGGCCATAACTCGGGAAATATCGAATATGGTAATAAATTTAAATTACCACTAGGTATGGTAAGGCTATCCACGTATAGTAATAAATCATATAGTAATAAATCATAATTAATCCACGTATAGTAATAAATCAATCCAGGTATGGTAAGGCCATAACTCAGGAAATATCGAATATGGTAATAAATCAGCGATCCGTCTGCATTACTAGCTCATCCGATAAATCAGCGATCGAGTAATTAAACCGTGCAGTAATTAGTACTCCCTCCGTATATGGAAGAAACCACCGGAGTATTCCATAGATTAGCCACAGGATTTTGGCAATCTCTCTGTGGCATCTCGGATTTCGGAAATCACGCGCCCGCAGACGCCGCCGTGCCCCCCCTGCAACCACCGCCGGAGTCGGAGGCGAACGCGATCGCAATCGCGACGTGTATATATATACAAGGACGTACTACGTGCACAAGGGCCTGCAAGCAAACCCCAGTGCTCCTGATCACCATGCATTTCTTCCAGGTCGTCATGGCGTGGATGTTCCCGTGCGCCGTGTGGGCGGCGATGGCGCCGGCCGTGGCGACGGCAGCGACCACGGACGGCGCTTCAAGCGTTGAGCAGGGTAGCTCCTCGTCGCCGGTGTTCGGCCCTGGCGACGCTAAGGTGGCCTCCGACCCGGGCTCCTCCCCGGCGTCGAGGTCGTCCACCTCCTCCTCCTTGCTCGGCGCCCGAAGCAGCTCGTCGAACAGCGCGCGCTCACCGGTGAGGGAGGGCGGTGACACGGCCGCACGGAAGGGCCACGCGCTAAGGCGGTGCCTGCACAGCTTCGCCAGAAATCTGCAGCCCGCCGATGCTGCGGACGAGCGGTCAGACGGGCGTGGGAGACGGAAGGGCCGGGCGACGAAGCCGGACGGGAGGGTCGCTGCCGGCGAGGACGGCACCGCCCGGGCGAGGGAGGAGGCCGTCGCGAGCGCGATCGCCTACTGCAAGGAGTCGAGCCGGCAGCGCTGCAGGCCGCCTTGGCTCCCTCGCCCAGCTTGGACGGCTGGCTCCTTGTTCGTCCGGAGGAGGAGATCGGCACCAGCGCCACGAGCGCCGTCTCGCCCTGCGAATGCGAGGCGCAGGGCACCTCGAGCGCCGCCGCCCCCCACCACGACCACGCGGCCTGCAACGGTACATGAGGCGAAGCAAACCGTTTTTCGTAATCTAGAGGACCTTGTCTTACGTACCTTCGATCTTGTATGATCTGTCCATATCAGTGTGCGAGTAGTAGTAATATGATTGTAGTAAGATCTGTCCATATCAATTGTCGATCTTATTCTTATATAATATGATGGCTTGCAGCGTTCCTAAGATCTAACGAGAATCTCCTGGAGTTAACGACACAATCGTTCGATTGTTTCTGAATAGACTGCAATTTTGAAGCTTAATTGGCAAAGGAGTTAAGATATAGACAATCCTATTAATTCGAAATAGCTTTGCTGAATCGAAAGAAAAGAGACAACTTGGATTCAATCAAAAGAAATTAGAAGATTTTAGTACTGGCATGTATTCACCTCAATCACTATATGCTCTGTTTGTACTCTACACATGAGGAATATATTCACCTTTAACTTCTTTTTTTGCGGAAATAAGACTTTCATTCATCAACCACGGTCATTACACTCCAGATTTTACATAGAGCGTGAATTCCATCCGGTGCATGCCCATGCACGTTGAATTATCAAATGAGTATAAAGTTGGTCTTTTTTTTAACTACTACACTCCAGATTCTCGAGCATGGAGATAGGCGAGTTGTAGACCAAGAGCTGGTACAGATATAGGCGAGTTGTAGACAAGAGCTGGTGGGCAGCAAGAAACGCATGCACACCAAAGAACAAATCTGAGTCACATGCCTACTTCTATTGGTTTCTA
>NW_021306702.1:56606-58298 GCF_002162155.2 Triticum dicoccoides
GGGGCAAGTGACTTCGCCCCTTTATGAGCTAGCAGGGTGTGGCAGTAGCTGATTTCGGCAAGCATGTGACAACGGCTAATTTCGGATATTTGTCAAAAGTTCCACGGCGCGGTGTCCTGTGCACTGTTTTTAAAACTGCTTTTTTCGTCTGGCAAGCTGTGAAGCGGCTGGCACCGTTTGTAAGATGCAGCATTTACTGTACCGGGTTTTGTAAAAGGTGGTAAGGCTTTGCCGTTTTTAGTGAACAGAGGCTGCCATGCATGCGCAGCAGAGGAGTAAAACACGCCGTGTTAAAAAGGGCATAGGACAAGCAGCATTTACTCTACCGCGCCGTGTTAACTGCAATCTGCACAGTAATGAAAGGCTGCCATGCATGCGCAACAGGGCAGAGGGGTAAACACGCAAACAGCCACACGCAAACAGCTCGTAATTATCTGAAGCCAGCGTCCATCCATTTGTTCTGTATATATCACGCGCCCTGCTCGTTGTTTGCTCCGCGCGCGCGCTCTGTACAACTTTGTATCTAGCCACCGGTGAGATGGAATATTTGGGAGATGGCGAAGGGACGAACGGAAACCGGGGCTTGGCCGTGAGCACAGCTGGGGGTGACGACGCGTTTGCAGGAGCCGTTGTTGCTGCAGTCGAGGATGCCCAACGCGAGAGCGTTGCACTGGTCCACTACATCGGTCGGGAGGTTAGTGAATGTGTTCTTTGGCTCTTGGTTGTGAGCAGAAGTTTTCGCTGCTGTAAGGTAAACCGGTGTTTGTTTTCCAGTACGTTGATCCGCCCAACAACTTGGTGCCTCTTACTTTGAAGCAAGTTTCCATGCTAACTCCTTCAGCCAGGCATGGGGGGGCACTATCGATACATGGGATGCCTGTCAACACGGTATGCACGAGGGTGCACACATGTTTGTTTTGCTGTTTTTGGCTGTTTTCCCCATACATTTTCTTCAGTAAAAACCCCTCCACCCATTCCATTTGTCTGCAGGCACGACTGCTTGGTAGGGTGTGGAACCGTACGGAATCGTCGGAAGAGATCAGCTTCGTTCTAGGCGATGGCACTGGGTCTATCGAAGCCAAGATATGGTATTTTTCTCGCGTAATGCATGGTTAGAAATAATTTTCATGCCGTCCGCAGACGATGACAACTTTGACGACTGTTGCATTCTCAGGACAATAGACGGGGAGTACATGCGGGCGTTACGTGAAGTTAGGTTAGCTCCTGGGATATTGTCTTGTAATTTTTTCAACGGTCGCTTATGTTCTGTATAACACCTGGAAAAAATGAACCTTTCCCGTATAACGCTCGCAGGAATGGAGACTACGTTGTGGTTAACGGCTCTATAAGGACGCGGGATTCTGTCATGCATATACGAGCCTACTCAATCAGGTTTGTGTCGGACAAAAAAATGGATTCACTCCCCTCTTTTCGTCAGTTTAGAAAATGATTGTTCCATTTTGTTAACCATGTAGGGCTTTTGTTTCTGCAGGCTTGTGACTAACTACAACGAGATTACTAACCACTTCCTCCATTGCATATACGTCTCCCTCGATCTTCAGAAGCAGGCAGGCTCCATCATTTTTGTAATGCGCGTCCTGAACACCAAAACATGCCACCTTTTTTTACGTTGACGTCGATGCTTTATTTCTACAGTTGAGGGAGAGAGAAATGGATATTCGTCGGGCGAAT
>NW_021306702.1:58417-62611 GCF_002162155.2 Triticum dicoccoides
AAAGAGCGGCTAGCTTATATCTTAGACCAGTCGGTCACTGTCGAGGTCGCCAAGGTGATCTTACAGCACCGCCGTGGGGATTTCTCATATGATTTTATGTAGGCAAGCCGCAAGCGGTGGTGGTGATTGGCTGGGTGGTGTCGCTGCCTTGGGAAGAGACGAAGTGATGGTAAAAGTAAGCAGGATCCGATGATTCTTCCGTGGGGATAGCCAAAGTCAAGATGTCGACTACAGACTCGTCGCAGACTTGCAGTGAACCTGGATGCGGCGAGCCTGATTTGTGGATCGATGGCGGGTCTTGACTTTGTTAGGCTGGGATTGGATGGTTGCGGAGGGTGGTGTGCTTGGTTGGGTTCCCATGGAAGAATGTGGCCTCCTCGTGGATCTGGTCATGCCCATCCTAGAGAACATTGTGTCCCTAGCTCCCTCGAGGAGCAAGGACAGTGCAAGCGGCAGCAGGGGGTAGGGGTAGATGTGGGGAGGAATGTTGGCGGCTGCTCGAGGTCATCATGAAGAAACCCTTGACGTCCCATCTTTATCAATGGAAGTGGAAGAGCACGAAGTCGAGATTGGATAGGAGTTTGAGTTCTTTTTGGCACCGATCGGTTCCCCACTTTAGAGATGTATTTTTTTTGCGTGCGAGCAAACAGTGGGTTGATTCTAAAAGGGATAGGTACTTTTCAACAGAAGTGCATGACGGACCAAAAATATGACCTCATTTTATTCGTTTGATAGATATCGTATTATTCGTTGTTGTTCGTTCGGTGAAATTTCCTAATATTTGATTATTGTGTTTCTAATTAGAGCACCCCATAATCACCCAATATGAGGGGATGATAAATGAAAAATACTGATTATAAATTTTGAAGAGCCCGTGGCAACGCACGGGCGTTATACTAGTAGTCTATATGAGAGAATAAGAATGACGATTGTTGTCGTGAAGGTCTCTTCTTCTTCCTTCTCCTTGTGCAAGACCTTTGTTATGCACTAGGGGAAGGAGGGAGAAGAGACCATCACCGACGGTCGAAAAATCAGTGAGGATTATCCACCATATATATATATATATATATATATATATATATATATATATATATATATATATATATATATGTAGAGAATGGATTTGCTACCCACACTAGCTCGGATGGTGCCTATCAGAACCATTCGTTTGCTTTGAGATCCGAACTTTTGAGCGGATAAGGTTATGATTTTATGATTTGTTGAATTTCGCCACTGCAATAGAGGAAAGCTTCGACGTACCTTTTGCTTGTCAGTGGCCGAAAATGGAAGCCTACTACCTGGCTTTTGCAGGTGTATTCGGGGCAAGTGACTTCGCCCCTTTATGAGCTAGCAGGGTGTGGCAGTAGCTGATTTCGGCAAGCATGTGACAACGGCTAATTTCGGATATTTGTCAAAAGTTCCACGGCGCGGTGTCCTGTGCACTGTTTTTAAAACTGCTTTTTTCGTCTGGCAAGCTGTGAAGCGGCTGGCACCGTTTGTAAGATGCAGCATTTACTGTACCGGGTTTTGTAAAAGGTGGTAAGGCTTTGCCGTTTTTAGTGAACAGAGGCTGCCATGCATGCGCAGCAGAGGAGTAAAACACGCCGTGTTAAAAAGGGCATAGGACAAGCAGCATTTACTCTACCGCGTCGTGTTAACTGCAATCTGCACAGTAATGAAAGGCTGCCATGCATGCGCAACAGGGCAGAGGGGTAAACACGCAAACAGCCACACGCAAACAGCTCGTAATTATCTGAAGCCACCGTCCATCCATTTGTTCTGTATATATCACGCGCCCTGCTCGTTGTTTGCTCCGCGCGCGCGCTCTGTACAACTTTGTATCTAGCCACCGGTGAGATGGAATATTTGGGAGATGGCGAAGGGACGAACGGAAACCGGGGCTTGGCCGTGAGCACAGCTGGGGGTGACGACGCGTTTGCAGGAGCCGTTGTTGCTGCAGTCGAGGATGCCCAACGCGAGCGTTGCACTGGTCCACTACATCGGTCGGGAGGTTAGTGAATGTGTTCTTTGGCTCTTGGTTGTGAGCAGAAGTTTTCGCTGCTGTAAGGTAAACCGGTGTTTGTTTTCCAGTACGTTGATCCGCCCAACAACTTGGTGCCTCTTACTTTGAAGCAAGTTTCCATGCTAACTCCTTCAGCCAGGCATGGGGGGGGCACTATCGATACATGGGATGCCTGTCAACACGGTATGCACGAGGGTGCACACATGTTTGTTTTGCTGTTTTTGGCTGTTTTCCCCATACATTTTCTTCAGTAAAAACCCCTCCACCCATTCCATTTGTCTGCAGGCACGACTGCTTGGTAGGGTGTGGAACCGTACGGAATCGTCGGAAGAGATCAGCTTCGTTCTAGGCGATGGCACTGGGTCTATCGAAGCCAAGATATGGTATTTTTCTCGCGTAATGCATGGTTAGAAATAATTTTCATGCCTTCCGCAGACGATGACAACTTTGACGACTGTTGCATTCTCAGGACAATAGACGGGGAGTACATGCGGGCGTTACGTGAAGTTAGGTTAGCTCCTGGGATATTGTCTTGTAATTTTTGCAATGGTCGCTTATGTTCTGTATAACACCTGGAAAAAATGAACCTTTCCCGTATAACGCTCGCAGGAATGGAGACTACGTTGTGGTTAACGGCTCTATAAGGACGCGGGATTCTGTCATGCATATACGAGCCTACTCAATCAGGTTTGTGTCGGACAAAAAAATGGATTCACTCCCCTCTTTTCGTCAGTTTAGAAAATGATTGTTCCATTTTGTTAACCATGTAGGGCTTTTGTTTCTGCAGGCTTGTGACTAACTACAACGAGATTACTAACCACTTCCTCCATTGCATATACGTCTCCCTCGATCTTCAGAAGCAGGCAGGCTCCATCATTTTTGTAATGCGCGTCCTGAACACCAAAACATGCCACCTTTTTTTACGTTGACGTCGATGCTTTATTTCTACAGTTGAGGGAGAGAGAAATGGATATTCGTCGGGCGAATATGGTGGTAGCCTCAAACGAGCAGTCTCAGGCTCCCAACGGCGCGGAGAAGCTTTTTGGTGATGTTCTTCAAGTTTTCTACCGTCCAGGAATAGTGTACGTGCCTGTCTTCCAAGATAACAAAATTCTAGCACGCCCATTATCACTCCCCCCCTGACTTGCTCGGCCCCACCGTGTCAATAATATTCAGCGAGCTGGAAAACGGGGCTTCGTTCTCTTTGATTCAATCTGAGACAGGTGCAGATGCGGACCAACTCAGGTAAAGAAAATACTTTTGCAGTGCATACTAGCAGCTTACTACGTCTGGTTGGGTGCCTTACAATCTCTTCAAAACAGGACTGTTATCGGAGCTCACGTCGCTATGGGCAACCTTTTCACCACCATTGATGATGACCATTTCAAGTGCTCGTTCAACGGATAAAAATTGGTTGAGATGTGGCGCACAGTACGTCTACTTCTTCAACGGGAATGATTTCGGTTAAAGATCTCCGAGAAATGACTATCCATTGTTTTTCCATTTTGTAGTTTCATTCTGTTGTCTCATGTGTAAGTTTTTCCCATGGTTTTGTTGACCTTGATACTAGCACAAAAAACCCTGAGTATCAACTTTTAATTCATGCAATCATCCCTGAATGCATGGGCGGGCTCCTTCAGAAAAATAATCATTTTTCAGAGTGCCCCCGGGGCTTAGCAAATTTGAAAATACAGGTTAGATCTAAGAAACCGGATTCTAAGCATGTAGAAGGGGGAATCATCAGATTCTTATTACATAACCTTGCGATAAAGTTTTAGAAGGAAAACTACTAATATCTGGCAATTATTTTTGTTAAGTTCTAATCGTTGCGACACGCCTCACAAGTCTTCATAGATGTTCTGATGATGCTGGAAGCGACAATCCTGCGAAGCTTCCGTGTGCGCCTCTCAGCAAACATTCTGGCAAATCTTGAATTTTGTTGGGAGCTGCCCGATATTGCCGGCTAATCCCAATACTTCATAAAAAAGAATCATCCTAGATTGGTCGATCTCATCCCCCATCTATGATAATAATAATGACAGCATGTCAGCTAAGTTGCCCGTGACAAAAAAGACTGCAGTCCACCCACGCCCCCCCACCCCCCCCCCCTCACCACCGCCACCTTACTCCCCGCATGAGTGTTTTGATTGTACATACCGGCGATAAAGTCC
>NW_021306703.1:0-1766 GCF_002162155.2 Triticum dicoccoides
ATAAACTTTTTGATAGTGCCATTAGTTTTCGAATTTGAATAGTTAAAATTTGAATTCTTTGAAATTTGTGTGAATCACAAGTTTGTGATTAACTTTACTAAAAAAATGAGCATAGATGCGCTTATAGAGAAAATTCAACCTAAATTCATAGTAAATTTCTATGAATTTCAAAGAAATTCACTCTGAATTTAGGTCAAATTTCCTGTATAAGGGCATCTATTTTCACTTTGAGAGGAGCTCAACAAGGCAAAGAGGGAAAGGCTTATAAACCGGTGTGAGCGCCCTTCGGTTGGCGAGGTGGGACTAAACTTTGACCCTAACGAGGACCAACCCTTTAGTCCCGATTTGTGGCACAAACCGGGACTAATGATCATGGGCCAGGGGTGAGGCGCATTGGTCCCAGTTGGTGCCACGAACCGGAACCAATGCCCCTTATAGTCCCGGTTGGTGGTACCAATCGGGACCAAAGGCCTTGTGCTGCCCCGCGTCAAAAGTTTAGTACCACCTCGCTAGCTGAGAGAGCTCGAGAGTGGTTTATAAGCACTGCTGCGCCCACCCTCTCGAGCTCCTCTCAATTGTAGGCTTTCGGGCCTAACCATACGTTGTGTGCCTATGGGCCTACTGGGCCACCTACGGACCTTAATCCTGGCCCATGGTAGGGTTTCTAGTCGTATTCAGGCTGTGGGGGCCCAGTAGGTGGCACTTTTTTTGTTTTCTTTGTTGCTTTATTTATTTTATTTTGTTTCTACTTACAACAAAATACTTATTGTTTCTATTTTTATTTATTTTATTAAAGTTTATTTTTAATTATTTTTCTTTTAGGTCACAAAAATTATAAACTTTCTGTTAGTGCCATTAGTTTTCAAATTTGTTTTTTTGTTTTCTTTGTTGCTTTATTTATTTTTATTTTTTCACTTACAACAAAATACTTATTGTTGCTATATTTATTTATTTTATTAAAGTTTATTTTTAATTATTTTTCTTTTAGATCACAAAAATTATAAACTTTATGTTAGTGCCATTAGTTTTCAAATTTGTTTTTTTGTTTTCTTTGTTGCTTTATTTATTTTATTTTTTTCTATTTACAACAAAATACTTATTGTTTCTATTTTTATTTATTTTATTCAAGTTTATTTTTAATTATTTTGCTTTTGGGTCTGAAAAATAATAAACTTACTGTTAGTGCCATTAGTTTTCAAATTTGAATAGCTAAAATTTGAGTTCTTTGAAATTTGTGTGAATCACAAGTTTGTGATTAACTTTACTATAAAATTATTTTTTTCCAATTTTTGTTTCGTTTTTCGCATTATTTATTTTCTTTCATTCTTTGCTTTATTTTTTTATTCTTTTTTCTTTTAGGTCAGAAAAATTGTAAAGTTTCTGTTAGTGCCATTAGTTTTAGAAAAATTATAAACTTTTTGATAGTGCCATTAGTTTTCGAATTTGAATAGTTAAAATTTGAATTCTTTGAAATTTGTGTGAATCACAAGTTTGTGATTAACTTTACTAAAAAAATGAGCATAGATGCGCTTATAGAGAAAATTCAACCTAAATTCATAGTAAATTTCTATGAATTTCAAAGAAATTCACTCTGAATTTAGGTCAAATTTCCTGTATAAGGGCATCTATTTTCACTTTGAGAGGAGCTCAACAAGGCAAAGAGGGAAAGGCTTATAAACCGGTGTGAGCGCCCTTCGGTTGGCGAGGTGGGACTAAACTTTGACCGCAACGAGGACCAACCCTTTAGTCCCGATTTGTGGCACAAA
>NW_021306704.1:0-987 GCF_002162155.2 Triticum dicoccoides
GGGGTGTGCCCCCCCTCACGGACGGCGCCGCCGCCGGCACCTGGAGGGGGAAAACGGACAAGTGGGGTCTACACGGAGGGGATCTTGCTGTGGGTCTGGCCCGGATGTTGCTCCAAAGTGTTCCTATGGGCTGACCTAACACAACCGGGAGGGGAGGTCCACTGGTCAAAGCCGGTTCGTGCAAACTCAAAGGGCTAGATCCCGTGGTCAAACGCTACAGGGTTAGGCGGGACGGGGGCACTGGGGGGTAGCAATGCCACCGGAGCGTCGCACCTGTCCCTCATACATGCGGGGTGGTGTGGTGTCATGTCCGAAGAGGAGGGACGCGTCTCCGGTGCGTGCCCCCCCTCACGGACGGTGATGACACGGTAGTAGACGTTCTGCGGTAATGATGCGGCGTCAATATTACTAAATACACGGAGCGCGATAAAATCATGAGTTTTTTTGCACGACGTGGGCACATGTGCTATACGAACAATGGTATTTTTTCATAATTTTTGGTGATGGAGAAGTATCCTAAAAATTCCCTCTACGCGGATTGCCCTTCGCGCGTCTACGGCTGTGGCCGGCGGCCTTCGGGGGCTAGCATGCCGCCAAATCTTGCGTAGGCGGCCTCTCACAAGTCTGGAAGTGTTGTGGCGGTTGCAAACGCCCGGCACGCGTGTCCGGGGTGTGCCCCCCTCACGGACGGCGCCGCCGCCGGCACCAGGAGGGGGGAAACGGACGCGTGGGGTCTACACGGAGGGAATCTTGCTGTGGGTCTGGCCCGGATGTTGCTCCAAAGTGTTCCTATGGGATGACCTAACACAACCGGGTGGGGAGGTCCACTGGTCAAAGCCCGTCCGTGCAAACGCTACACGCTTAGGCGGGACGGGGGCACTGGGGGTAGCAATGCCACCGGAGCGTCGCACCGGTCCCTCATACATGCGGGATGGTGTGGTGGCATGTCCGAAGAGGCGGGACGCGTCTCCAGTGCGTGCCCCCCCC
>NW_021306705.1:0-1454 GCF_002162155.2 Triticum dicoccoides
AAAACGGGCCAGAATCGGCTAAAATTGCGAGTGTTGATGACCTACACGTAATCGCACCCTGCGCTTCGTCAATCATGGAAATCACTCTGGGACCCCAAACAGTCAGTTACAGTCCACGGAACGGGCCAGAATCGGCCAAACTTGCGAGTGTTGTTGACCAAAACGTAATCGCACCCTGGGGTTCAAAAACTATGGAAATCACTTCGGGGACCCAAAACGGTGAGTAATAGTCCGTGAAAACGGCCAGAATTGGACAAAACTGAGAGTGTTGACGATGCACACGTAAACACACCCCGGGGATCGTCAATCGAGGAACTCGCTTTGGGAAACCAAAACAGTGATCAATTGTCCAGGAAATGAGCCAGAATTGGCCAAAATTACTAGTGTTGATGACCGACACATAAGCGCACCTCGGGGTTCAATAACTATGGAAACCGCTTTGGGAGCCAAAATGGTGAGTAATAGTCAACAAAATGGGTCAAAATTGGACAAAACTGTGAGTGTTGACGACGGACATGTAAACGCACCCCGAGAATCGTCAATCATGGAAATCACTCTGGGGCCCCAAAACGGTGAGTAATAGTGCACGAAACGGACCAGAATCAGCCAAAAATGTGAGTGTTGATGACCGACAGGTAAAAGCGCCCCAGGGTTCGTATGTCGTGGAAATCACTTTGGGACCCGAAACAGTGAGTAATAATCCATGAAACGGGCCAGAATCAGCCAAAATTGTGTGTTGATGACCGACACATAAACGCACGCTGGGGTTTGTCAATCGTGGAGATCACTCCGGATCCCAGAACAGTGACTAATAGTCCACAAAACGGGCCAGAATCGGCTAAAATTGCGAGTGTTGATGACCTACACGTAATCGCACCCTGCGCTTC
Source organism: Triticum dicoccoides (assembly GCF_002162155.2). Taxonomy (NCBI): domain Eukaryota; kingdom Viridiplantae; phylum Streptophyta; class Magnoliopsida; order Poales; family Poaceae; genus Triticum; species Triticum dicoccoides. The sequence goes on from NW_021306705.1 coordinate 888, forward strand.
GTCAATCATGGAAATCACTCTGGGACCCCAAACAGTCAGTTACAGTCCACGGAACGGGCCAGAATCGGCCAAACTTGCGAGTGTTGTTGACCAAAACGTAATCGCACCCTGGGGTTCAAAAACTATGGAAATCACTTCGGGGACCCAAAACGGTGAGTAATAGTCCGTGAAAACGGCCAGAATTGGACAAAACTGAGAGTGTTGACGATGCACACGTAAACACACCCCGGGGATCGTCAATCGAGGAACTCGCTTTGGGAAACCAAAACAGTGATCAATTGTCCAGGAAATGAGCCAGAATTGGCCAAAATTACTAGTGTTGATGACCGACACATAAGCGCACCTCGGGGTTCAATAACTATGGAAACCGCTTTGGGAGCCAAAATGGTGAGTAATAGTCAACAAAATGGGTCAAAATTGGACAAAACTGTGAGTGTTGACGACGGACATGTAAACGCACCCCGAGAATCGTCAATCATGGAAATCACTCTGGGGCCCCAAAACGGTGAGTAATAGTGCACGAAACGGACCAGAATCAGCCAAAAATGTGAGTGTTGATGACCGACA